>NC_064873.1:0-100000 GCF_943734745.1 Anopheles darlingi
ACTTTTTCTAAAACTTCTTCAACTCAACTAAGATCAGAAAATCGCTTGCAAGCCAAACTTTATACTTTTTCCGAAAATTCATCATCTGAAATCCAACAGTTGAAGTTGTTAAAAGCCAAAATTTGAACTTTTTCCAAAACTTACTCAATTAAACTGAAGTCAGAAAATCGCGAGCAAGCTCGAATTTGAACTTTTTCCAAAACTTCGTCAACTCAACTGAAATCAAAAAATCGCACGCAAGCCAAACTTTATACTTTTTCCGAAAATTCATCATCTGAAATCAAAACGTTAAAGTTGTTAAAAGCCAAAATTTGAACTTTTTCTAAAACTTCTTCAACTCAACTAAGATCAGAAAATCGCTTGCAAGCCAAAATTTGAACTTTTTCCAAAAATTCATCAACTGAAATCAAAAAGTTGAAGTTGTTAAAAGCCAAAATTTGAACTTTTTCCAAAACTTCGTCAACTCAACTGAAATCAAAAAATCGCACGCAAGCCAAACTTTGAACTTTTTTCGAAAATTCATCAACTGAAATCAAAATGTTGAAATTGTTGAAGCCAAAATTTGAACTTTTTCTAAAACATCTTCAACTCAACTAAGATCAGAAAATCGCTTGCAAGCCAAAGTTTGAACTTTTTCCAAAAATTCATCAACTGAAATCAAAAAGTTGAAGTTGTTAAAAGCCAAAATTTGAACTTTTTCCAAAACTTACTCAATTAAACTGAAGTCAGAAAATCGCGTGAAAGCCCAAATTTGAACTTTTTCCAAAACTTCGTCAACTCAACTGAAATAAAAAAATCGCACGCAAGCCAAACTTTGAACTTTTTCCGAAAATTCATCAACTGAAATCAAAATGTTGAAGTTGTGGAAGCCAAAGTTTGAACTTTTTCTAAAACTTCTTCAACTCAACTAAGATCAGAAAATCACTTGCAAGCCAAAATGTGAACTTTTTTCAAAAATTCATCAACTGAAATCAAAAGTTGAAGGTGTTAAAAGCCAAAATTTGAACTTTTTCTAAAACTTCGTCAACTCATCTGAAATCAAAAAATCGCACGCAAGCAAAACTTTATACTTTTTCCGAAAATTCATCATCTGAAATGAAAATGTTAAAGTTGTTGAAGCCAAAATTTGAACTTTTTCTAAAACTTCTTCAACTCAACTAAGATCAGAAAATCGCTTGCAAGCCAAACTTTATACTTTTTCCGAAAATTCATCATCTGAAATCCAACAGTTGAAGTTGTTAAAAGCCAAAATTTGAACTTTTTCCAAAACTTACTCAATTAAACTGAAGTCAGAAAATCGCGAGCAAGCTCGAATTTGAACTTTTTCCAAAACTTCGTCAACTCAACTGAAATCAAAAAATTGCACGCAAGCCAAACTTTGAACTTTTTTCAAAAATTCATCAACTTTTTCTAAAACTTCTTCAACTCAACTAAGATCAAAAAATCGCTTGCAAGCCAAAATTTGAACTTTTTTCAAAAATTCGTCAACTGAAATCAAAAAGTTGAAGGTGTTAAAAGCCAAAATTTGAACTTTTTCCAAAACTTCGTCAACTCAACTGAAATAAAAAAATTGCAAGTTGAAGGTGTTAAAAGCCAAAATTTGAACTTTTTCCAAAACTTCGTCAACTCATCTGAAATCAAAAAATCGCACGCAAGCCAAACTTTATACTTTTTCCGAAAATTCATCATCTGAAATGAAAATGTTAAAGTTGTTGAAGCCAAAATTTGAACTTTTTCTAAAACTTCTTCAACTCAACTAAGATCAGAAAATCGCTTGCAAGCCAAACTTTATACTTTTTCCGAAAATTCATCAACTGAAATCAAATTTTGGCTTTTAACAACTTCAACTTTTTGATTTCAGTTGATGAATTTTTGGAAAAAGTTCAAACTTTGGCTTGCAAGCGATTTTCTGATCTTAGTTGAGTTGAAGAAGTTTTAGAAAAAGTTCAAATTTTGGCTTCAACAACTTCAACATTTGGATTTCAGTTGATGAATTTTCGAAAAAAGTTCAAAGTTTGGCTTGCGTGCGATTTTTTTATTTCAGTTGAGTTGACAAAGTTTTGGAAAAAGTTCAAATTTTGGCTTTTAACAACTTCAACTTTTTGATTTCAGTTGATGAATTTTTGGAAAAAGTTCAAATTTTGGCTTGCAAGCGATTTTCTGATCTTAGTTGAGTTGAAGAAGTTTTAGAAAAAGTTCAAATTTTGGCTTTTAACAACTTTAACGTTTTGATTTCAGATGATGAATTTTCGGAAAAAGTATAAAGTTTGGCTTGCGTGCGATTTTTTGATTTCAGTTGAGTTGACGAAGTTTTGGAAAAAGTTCAAATTTTGGCTTTTAACACCTTCAACTTTTTGATTTCAGTTGATGAATTTTTGAAAAAAGTTCAAATTTTGGCTTGCAAGCGATTTTCTGATCTAAGTTCAGTTAAAGAAGTTTTAGAAATAAATGATGAATTTTTGAAAAAAGTTCAAAGTTTGGCTTGCGTGCAATTTTTTGATTTCAGTTGAGTTGACGAAGTTTTGGAAAAAGTTCAAATTCGAGCTTGCTCGCGATTTTCTGACTTCAGTTTAATTGACTAAGTTTTGGGAAAAGTTCAAATTTTGGCTTTTAACAACTTCAACTTTTTGATTTCAGTTGATGAACTTTTGGAAAAAGTTCAAACTTTGGCTTGCAAGCGATTTTCTGATCTTAGTTGAGTTGAAGAAGTTTTAGAAAAAGTTCAAATTTTGGCTTCAACAACTTCAACATTCGGATTTCAGTTGATGAATTTTCGAAAAAAGTTCAAATTTTGGCTTGCGTGCGATTTTTTGATTTCAGTTGAGTTGACGAAGTTTAGGAAAAAGTTCAAATTTTGGCTTT
Organism: Anopheles darlingi; assembly: GCF_943734745.1. NCBI lineage: Eukaryota > Metazoa > Arthropoda > Insecta > Diptera > Culicidae > Anopheles > Anopheles darlingi. The sequence goes on from NC_064873.1 coordinate 2,863, forward strand.
TAACAACTTCAACTTTTTGATTTCATTTGATGAATTTTTGGAAAAAGTTCAAAAAAGTTCGCTTCGTCAACTCAACTGAAATAAAAAAATCGCACGCAAGCCAAACTTTGAACTTTTTCCGAAAATTCATCAACTGAAATCAAAATGTTGAAGTTGTGGAAGCCAAAGTTTGAACTTTTTCTAAAACTTCGTCAACTCAACTGAAATCAAAAAATCGCACGCAAGCCAAACTTTATACTTTTTCCGAAAATTCATCATTTGAAATGAAAATGTTAAAGTTGTTGAAGCCAAAATTTGAACTTTTTCTAAAACTTCTTCAACTCAACTAAGATCAGAAAATCGCTTGCAAGCCAAACTTTATACTTTTTCCGAAAATTCATCATCTGAAATCCAACAGTTGAAGTTGTTAAAAGCCAAAATTTGAACTTTTTCCAAAACTTACTCAATTAAACTGAAGTCAGAAAATCGCGAGCAAGCTCGAATTTGAACTTTTTCCAAAACTTCGTCAACTCAACTGAAATCAAAAAATTGCACGCAAGCCAAACTTTGAACTTTTTTCAAAAATTCATCAACTTTTTCTAAAACTTCTTCAACTCAACTAAGATCAGAAAATCGCTTGCAAGCCAAAATTTGAACTTTTTTCAAAAATTCGTCAACTGAAATCAAAAAGTTGAAGGTGTTAAAAGCCAAAATTTGAACTTTTTCCAAAACTTCGTCAACTCAACTGAAATAAAAAAATTGCAAGTTGAAGGTGTTAAAAGCCAAAATTTGAACTTTTCCCAAAACTTCGTCAACTCAACTGAAATCAAAAAATCGCACGCAAGCCAAACTTTATACTTTTTCCGAAAATTCATCATCTGAAATCAAAATGTTAAAGTTGTTGAAGCCAAAATTTGAACTTTTTCTAAAACTTCTTCAACTCAACTAAGATCAGAAAATCGCTTGCAAGCCAAACTTTATACTTTTTCCGAAAATTCATCAACTGAAATCAAATTTTGGCTTTTAACAACCTCAACTTTTTGATTTCAATTGATGAATTTTTGGAAAAAGTTCAAACTTTGGCTTGCAAGCGATTTTCTGATCTTAGTTGAGTTGAAGAAGTTTTAGAAAAAGTTCAAATTTTGGCTTCAACAACTTCAACATTTGGATTTCAGTTGATGAATTTTCGAAAAAAGTTCAAAGTTTGGCTTGCGTGCGATTTTTTGATTTCAGTTGAGTTGACGAAGTTTTGGAAAAAGTTCAAATTTTGGCTTTTAACAACTTCAACTTTTTGATTTCAGTTGATGAATTTTTGGAAAAAGTTCAAATTTTGGCTTGCAAGCGATTTTCTGATCTTAGTTGAGTTGAAGAAGTTTTAGAAAAAGTTCAAATTTTGGCTTTTAACAACTTTAACGTTTTGATTTCAGATGATGAATTTTCGAAAAAAGTATAAAGTTTGGCTTGCGTGCGATTTTTTGATTTCAGTTGAGTTGACGAAGTTTTAGAAAAAGTTCAAATTTTGGCTTTTAACACCTTCAACTTTTTGATTTCAGTTGACGAATTTTTGAAAAAAGTTCAAATTTTGGCTTGCAAGCGATTTTCTGATCTTAGTTCAGTTAAAGAAGTTTTAGAAAAAAATGATGAATTTTTGAAAAAAGTTCAAAGTTTGGCTTGCGTGCAATTTTTTGATTTCAGTTGAGTTGACGAAGTTTTGGAAAAAGTTCAAATTCGAGCTTGCTCGCGATTTTCTGACTTCAGTTTAATTGAGTAAGTTTTGGGAAAAGTTCAAATTTTGGCTTTTAACAACTTTAACTTTTTGATTTCAGTTGATGAATTTTTGGAAAAAGTTCAAACTTTGGCTTGCGTGCGATTTTCTGATCTTAGTTGAGTTGAAGAAGTTTTAGAAAAAGTTCAAATTTTGGCTTCAACAACTTCAACATTCGGATTTCAGTTGATGAATTTTCGAAAAAAGTTCAAATTTTGGCTTGCGTGCGATTTTTTGATTTCAGTTGAGTTGACGAAGTTTTGGAAAAAGTTCAAATTTTGGCTTTTAACAACTTCAACTTTTTGATTTCAGTTGATGAATTTTTGGAAAAAGTTCAAATTTTGGCTTGCAAGCGATTTTCTGTCTTAGTTGAGTTGACGAAGTTTTAGAAAAAGTTCAAATTTTGGCTTGTAACAACTTTAACGTTTTGATTTCAGATGATGAATTTTCGGAAAAAGTATAAAGTTTGGCTTGCGTGCGATTTTTTGATTTCAGTTGAGTTGACGAAGTTTTGGAAAAAGTTCAAATTTTGGCTTTTAACAACTTCAACTTTTTGATTTCAGTTGACGAATTTTTGAAAAAAGTTCAAATTTTGGCTTGCAAGCGATTTTCTGATCTTAGTTGAGTTGAAGAAGTTTTAGAAAAAGTTGATGAATTTTTGAAAAAAGTTCAAAGTTTGGCTTGCGTGCAATTTTTTGATTTCAGTTGAGTTGACGAAGTTTTGGAAAAAGTTCAAATTCGAGCTTGCTCGCGATTTTCTGACTTCAGTTTAATTGAGTAAGTTTTGGAAAAAGTTCAAATTTTGGCTTTTAACAACTTCAACTTTTTGATTTCAGATGATGAATTTTCGGAAAAAATATAAAGTTTGGCTTGCAAGCGATTTTCTGATCTTAGTTGAGTTGAAGAAATTTTAGAAAAAGTTCAAACTTTGGCTTCAACAACTTTAAAATTTTCATTTCAGATGATGAATTTTCGGAAAAAGTATAAAGTTTGGCTTGCGTGCGATTTTTTGATTTCAGTTGAGTTGACGAAGTTTTGGAAAAAGTTCAAATTTTGGCTTTTAACACCTTCAACTTTTTGATTTCAGTTGATGAATTTTTGAAAAAAGTTCAAATTTTGGCTTGCAAGCGATTTTCTGATATTAGTTGAGTTGAAGAAGTTTTAGAAAAAGTTCAAACTTTGGCTTCCACAACTTCAACATTTTGATTTCAGTTGATGAATTTTCGGAAAAAGTTCAAACTTTGGCTTGCGTGCGATTTTTTATTTCAGTTGAGTTGACGAAGTTTTGGAAAAAGTTCAAATTTGGGCTTGCTCGCGATTTTCTGACTTCAGTTTAATTGAGTAAGTTTTGGAAAAAGTTCAAATTTTGGCTTTTAACAACTTCAACTTTTTGATTTCAGTTGATGAATTTTTGGAAAAAGTTCAAACTTTGGCTTGCAAGCGATTTTCTGATCTTAGTTGAGTTGAAGATGTTTTAGAAAAAGTTCAAATTTTGGCTTCAACAACTTTAACATTTGGATTTCAGTTGATGAATTTTCGAAAAAAGTTCAAATTTTGGCTTGCGTGCGATTTTTTGATTTCAGTTGAGTTGACGAAGTTTTGGAAAAAGTTCAAATTTTGGCTTCAACAACTTCAACTTTTTGATTTCAGATGATGAATTTTTGGAAAAAGTTCAAATTTTGGCTTGCAAGCAATTTTCTGATCTTAGTTGAGTTGACGAAGTTTTAGAAAAAGTTCAAATTTTGGCTTCAACAACTTTAACATTTTGATTTCAGATGATGAATTTTCGGAAAAAGTATAAAGTTTGGCTTGCGTGCGATTTTTTGATTTCAGTTGAGTTGACGAAGTTTTGGAAAAAGTTCAAATTTTGGCTTTTAACAACTTCAACTTTTTGATTTCAGTTGATGAATTTTTGGGAAAAGTTCAAATTTTGGCTTGCAAGCGATTTTCTGATCTTAGTTGAGTTGAAGAAGTTTTAGAAAAAGTTCAAATTTGGGGTTGCGTGCGATTTTCTGATCATAGTTGAGTTGAAGAAGTTTTGGAAAATGTTCAAATTTTGGCTTTCAACAACTTCAACTTTTTGATTTCAGATGATGAATTTTCGGAAAAAGTATAAAGTTTGGCTTGCGTGCGATTTTTTGATTTCAGTTGAGTTGACGAAGTTTTGGAAAAAGTTCAAATTTTGGCTTTTAACACCTTCAACTTTTTGATTTCAGTTGATGAATTTTTGAAAAAAGTTCAAATTTTGGCTTGCAAGCGATTTTCTGATCTTAGTTGAGTTGAAGAAGTTTTAGAAAAAGTTCAAACTTTGGCTTCCACAACTTCAACATTTTGATTTCAGGTGATGAATTTTCGGAAAAAGTTCAAACTTTGGCTTGCGTGCGATTTTTTTATTTCAGTTGAGTTGACGAAGTTTTGGAAAAAGTTCAAATTTGGGCTTGCACGCGATTTTCTGACTTCAGTTGAATTGAGTAAGTTTTGGAAAATGTTCAAATTTTGGCTTTTAACAACTTCAACTTTTTGATTTCAGTTGATGAATTTTTGGAAAAAGTTCAAACTTTGGCTTGCAAGCGATTTTCTGATCTTAGTTGAGTTGAAGATGTTTTAGAAAAAGTTCAAATTTTGGCTTCAACAATTTCAACATTTGGATTTCAGTTGATGAATTTTCGAAAAAAGTTCAAATTTTGGCTTGCGTGCGATTTTTTGATTTCAGTTGAGTTGAAGAAGTTTTGCAAAAAGTTCAAATAAGTAAAAGCCAAAATTTGAACTTTTTTCAAAAATTCATCAACTGAAATCAAAAAGTTGAAGGTGTTAAAAGCCAAAATTTGAACTTTTTCTAAAACTTCGTCAACTCAACTGAAATCAAAAAATCGCACGCAAGCAAAACTTTATACTTTTTCCGAAAATTCATCATCTGAAATCAAAATGTTAAAGTTGTTGAAGCCAAAATTTGAACTTTTTCTAAAACTTCTTCAACTCAACTAAGATCAGAAAATCGCTTGCAAGCCAAACTTTATACTTTTTCCGAAAATTCATCATCTGAAATCCAACAGTTGAAGTTGTTAAAAGCCAAAATTTGAACTTTTTCCAAAACTTACTCAATTAAACTGAAGTCAGAAAATCGCGAGCAAGCTCGAATTTGAACTTTTTCCAAAACTTCGTCAACTCAACTGAAATCAAATAATCGCACGCAAGCCAAACTTTATACTTTTTCCGAAAATTCATCATCTGAAATCAAAACGTTAAAGTTGTTAAAAGCCAAAATTTGAACTTTTTCTAAAACTTCTTCAACTCAACTAAGATCAGAAAATCGCTTGCAAGCCAAAATTTGAACTTTTTCTGATCTTAGTTGAGCTTAGCAAGCAATTTTCTGATCTTAGTTGAGTTGACGAAGTTTTAGAAAAAGTTCAAATTTTGGCTTCAACAACTTTAACATTTTGATTTCAGATGATGAATTTTCGGAAAAAGTATAAAGTTTGGCTTGCGTGCGATTTTTTGATTTCAGTTGAGTTGACGAAGTTTTGGAAAAAGTTCAAATTTTGGCTTTTAACAACTTCAACTTTTTGATTTCAGTTGATGAATTTTTGGGAAAAGTTCAAATTTTGGCTTGCAAGCGATTTTCTGATCTTAGTTGAGTTGAAGAAGTTTTAGAAAAAGTTCAAATTTGGGGTTGCGTGCGATTTTCTGATCATAGTTGAGTTGAAGAAGTTTTGGAAAATGTTCAAATTTTGGCTTTCAACAACTTCAACTTTTTGATTTCAGATGATGAATTTTCGGAAAAAGTATAAAGTTTGGCTTGCGTGCGATTTTTTGATTTCAGTTGAGTTGACGAAGTTTTGGAAAAAGTTCAAATTTTGGCTTTTAACACCTTCAACTTTTTGATTTCAGTTGATGAATTTTTGAAAAAAGTTCAAATTTTGGCTTGCAAGCGATTTTCTGATCTTAGTTGAGTTGAAGAAGTTTTAGAAAAAGTTCAAACTTTGGCTTCCACAACTTCAACATTTTGATTTCAGGTGATGAATTTTCGGAAAAAGTTCAAACTTTGGCTTGCGTGCGATTTTTTTATTTCAGTTGAGTTGACGAAGTTTTGGAAAAAGTTCAAATTTGGGCTTGCACGCGATTTTCTGACTTCAGTTGAATTGAGTAAGTTTTGGAAAATGTTCAAATTTTGGCTTTTAACAACTTCAACTTTTTGATTTCAGTTGATGAATTTTTGGAAAAAGTTCAAACTTTGGCTTGCAAGCGATTTTCTGATCTTAGTTGAGTTGAAGATGTTTTAGAAAAAGTTCAAATTTTGGCTTCAACAATTTCAACATTTGGATTTCAGTTGATGAATTTTCGAAAAAAGTTCAAATTTTGGCTTGCGTGCGATTTTTTGATTTCAGTTGAGTTGAAGAAGTTTTGCAAAAAGTTCAAATAAGTAAAAGCCAAAATTTGAACTTTTTTCAAAAATTCATCAACTGAAATCAAAAAGTTGAAGGTGTTAAAAGCCAAAATTTGAACTTTTTCTAAAACTTCGTCAACTCAACTGAAATCAAAAAATCGCACGCAAGCAAAACTTTATACTTTTTCCGAAAATTCATCATCTGAAATCAAAATGTTAAAGTTGTTGAAGCCAAAATTTGAACTTTTTCTAAAACTTCTTCAACTCAACTAAGATCAGAAAATCGCTTGCAAGCCAAACTTTATACTTTTTCCGAAAATTCATCATCTGAAATCCAACAGTTGAAGTTGTTAAAAGCCAAAATTTGAACTTTTTCCAAAACTTACTCAATTAAACTGAAGTCAGAAAATCGCGAGCAAGCTCGAATTTGAACTTTTTCCAAAACTTCGTCAACTCAACTGAAATCAAATAATCGCACGCAAGCCAAACTTTATACTTTTTCCGAAAATTCATCATCTGAAATCAAAACGTTAAAGTTGTTAAAAGCCAAAATTTGAACTTTTTCTAAAACTTCTTCAACTCAACTAAGATCAGAAAATCGCTTGCAAGCCAAAATTTGAACTTTTTCCAAAAATTCATCAACTGAAATCAAAAAGTTGAAGTTGTTAAAAGCCAAAATTTGAACTTTTTCCAAAACTTCGTCAACTCAACTGAAATCAAAAAATCGCACGCAAGCCAAACTTTGAACTTTTTTCGAAAATTCATCAACTGAAATCCAAATGTTGAAGTTGTTGAAGCCAAAATTTGAACTTTTTCTAAAACTTCTTCAACTCAACTAAGATCAGAAAATCGCTTGCAAGCCAAAGTTTGAACTTTTTCCAAAAATTCATCAACTGAAATCAAAAAGTTGAAGTTGTTAAAAGCCAAAATTTGAACTTTTTCCAAAACTTACTCAATTAAACTGAAGTCAGAAAATCGCGTGCAAGCCCAAATTTGAACTTTTTCCAAAACTTCGTCAACTCAACTGAAATAAAAAAATCGCACGCAAGCCAAACTTTGAACTTTTTCCGAAAATTCATCAACTGAAATCAAAATGTTGAAGTTGTGGAAGCCAAAGTTTGAACTTTTTCTAAAACTTCTTCAACTCAACTAAGATCAGAAAATCACTTGCAAGCCAAAATTTGAACTTTTTTCAAAAATTCATCAACTGAAATCAAAAAGTTGAAGGTGTTAAAAGCCAAAATTTGAACTTTTTCTAAAACTTCGTCAACTCAACTGAAATCAAAAAATCGCACGCAAGCAAAACTTTATACTTTTTCCGAAAATTCATCATCTGAAATCAAAATGTTAAAGTTGTTGAAGCCAAAATTTGAACTTTTTCTAAAACTTCTTCAACTCAACTAAGATCAGAAAACCGCTTGCAAGCCAAACTTTATACTTTTTCCGAAAATTCATCATCTGAAATCCAACAGTTGAAGTTGTTAAAAGCCAAAATTTGAACTTTTTCCAAAACTTACTCAATTAAACTGAAGTCAGAAAATCGCGAGCAAGCTCGAATTTGAACTTTTTCCAAAACTTCGTCAACTCAACTGAAATCAAAAAATCGCACGCAAGCCAAACTTTATACTTTTTCCGAAAATTCATCATCTGAAATCAAAATGTTAAAGTTGTTAAAAGCCAAAATTTGAACTTTTTCTAAAACTTCTTCAACTCAACTAAGATCAGAAAATCGCTTGCAAGCCAAAATTTGAACTTTTTCCAAAAATTCATCAACTGAAATCAAAAAGTTGAAGTTGTTAAAAGCCAAAATTTGAACTTTTTCCAAAACTTCGTCAACTCAACTGAAATCAAAAAATTGCACGCAAGCCAAACTTTGAACTTTTTTCGAAAATTCATCAACTGAAATCCGAATGTTGAAGTTGTTGAAGCCAAAATTTGAACTTTTTCTAAAACTTCTTCAACTCAACTAAGATCAGAAAATCGCTTGCAAGCCAAAGTTTGAACTTTTTCCAAAAATTCATCAACTGAAATCAAAAAGTTAAAGTTGTTAAAAGCCAAAATTTGAACTTTTCCCAAAACTTAGTCAATTAAACTGAAGTCAGAAAATCGCGAGCAAGCTCGAATTTGAACTTTTTCCAAAACTTCGTCAACTCAACTGAAATCAAAAAATTGCACGCAAGCCAAACTTTGAACTTTTTTCAAAAATTCATCATTTTTTTCTAAAACTTCTTCAACTCAACTAAGATCAAAAAATCGCTTGCAAGCCAAAATTTGAACTTTTTTCAAAAATTCATCAACTGAAATCAAAAAGTTGAAGTTGTTAAAAGCCAAAATTTGATTTCAGTTGATGAATTTTCGGAAAAAGTATAAAGTTTGGCTTGCAAGCGATTTTCTGATCTTAGTTGAGTTGAAGAAGTTTTAGAAAAAGTTCAAATTTTGGCTTCAACAACTTTAACATTTTCATTTCAGATGATGAATTTTCGGAAAAAGTATAAAGTTTGGCTTGCATGCGATTTTTTGATTTCAGTTGAGTTGACGAAGTTTTGGAAAAAGTTCAAATTTTGGCTTTTAACACCTTCAACTTGCAATTTTTTGATTTCAGTTGAGTTGACGAAGTTTTAGAAAAAGTTCAAATTTTGGCTTTTAACACCTTCAACTTTTTGATTTCAGTTGACGAATTTTTGAAAAAAGTTCAAATTTTGGCTTGCAAGCGATTTTCTGATCTTAGTTCAGTTAAAGAAGTTTTAGAAAAAAATGATGAATTTTTGAAAAAAGTTCAAAGTTTGGCTTGCGTGCAATTTTTTGATTTCAGTTGAGTTGACGAAGTTTTGGAAAAAGTTCAAATTCGAGCTTGCTCGCGATTTTCTGACTTCAGTTTAATTGAGTAAGTTTTGGGAAAAGTTCAAATTTTGGCTTTTAACAACTTTAACTTTTTGATTTCAGTTGATGAATTTTTGGAAAAAGTTCAAACTTTGGCTTGCAAGCGATTTTCTGATCTTAGTTGAGTTGAAGAAGTTTTAGAAAAAGTTCAAATTTTGGCTTCAACAACTTCAACATTCGGATTTCAGTTGATGAATTTTCGAAAAAAGTTCAAATTTTGGCTTGCGTGCGATTTTTTGAAAATTTGAACTTTTTCCAAAACTTCGTCAACTCAACTGAAATCAAAAAATCGCACGCAAGCCAAACTTTGAACTTTTTTCGAAAATTCATCAACTGAAATCCGAATGTTGAAGTTGTTGAAGCCAAAATTTGAACTTTTTCTAAAACTTCTTCAACTCAACTAAGATCAGAAAATCGCTTGCAAGCCAAAGTTTGAACTTTTTCCAAAAATTCATCAACTGAAATCAAAAAGTTAAAGTTGTTAAAAGCCAAAATTTGAACTTTTCCCAAAACTTAGTCAATTAAACTGAAGTCAGAAAATCGCGAGCAAGCTCGAATTTGAACTTTTTCCAAAACTTCGTCAACTCAACTGAAATCAAAAAATTGCACGCAAGCCAAACTTTGAACTTTTTTCAAAAATTCATCATTTTTTTCTAAAACTTCTTCAACTCAACTAAGATCAAAAAATCGCTTGCAAGCCAAAATTTGAACTTTTTTCAAAAATTCATCAACTGAAATCAAAAAGTTGAAGTTGTTAAAAGCCAAAATTTGATTTCAGTTGATGAATTTTCGGAAAAAGTATAAAGTTTGGCTTGCAAGCGATTTTCTGATCTTAGTTGAGTTGAAGAAGTTTTAGAAAAAGTTCAAATTTTGGCTTCAACAACTTTAACATTTTCATTTCAGATGATGAATTTTCGGAAAAAGTATAAAGTTTGGCTTGCATGCGATTTTTTGATTTCAGTTGAGTTGACGAAGTTTTGGAAAAAGTTCAAATTTTGGCTTTTAACACCTTCAACTTGCAATTTTTTGATTTCAGTTGAGTTGACGAAGTTTTAGAAAAAGTTCAAATTTTGGCTTTTAACACCTTCAACTTTTTGATTTCAGTTGACGAATTTTTGAAAAAAGTTCAAATTTTGGCTTGCAAGCGATTTTCTGATCTTAGTTCAGTTAAAGAAGTTTTAGAAAAAAATGATGAATTTTTGAAAAAAGTTCAAAGTTTGGCTTGCGTGCAATTTTTTGATTTCAGTTGAGTTGACGAAGTTTTGGAAAAAGTTCAAATTCGAGCTTGCTCGCGATTTTCTGACTTCAGTTTAATTGAGTAAGTTTTGGGAAAAGTTCAAATTTTGGCTTTTAACAACTTTAACTTTTTGATTTCAGTTGATGAATTTTTGGAAAAAGTTCAAACTTTGGCTTGCAAGCGATTTTCTGATCTTAGTTGAGTTGAAGAAGTTTTAGAAAAAGTTCAAATTTTGGCTTCAACAACTTCAACATTCGGATTTCAGTTGATGAATTTTCGAAAAAAGTTCAAATTTTGGCTTGCGTGCGATTTTTTGATTTCAGTTGAGTTGACGAAGTTTTGAAAAAAGTTCAAATTTTGGCTTTTAACAACTTCAACTTTTTGATTTCAGTTGACGAATTTTTGAAAAAAGTTCAAATTTTGGCTTGCAAGCGATTTTCTGATCTTAGTTGAGTTGAAGAAGTTTTAGAAAAAGTTGATGAATTTTTGAAAAAAGTTCAAAGTTTGGCTTGCGTGCAATTTTTTGATTTCAGTTGAGTTGACGAAGTTTTGGAAAAAGTTCAAATTCGAGCTTGCTCGCGATTTTCTGACTTCAGTTTAATTGAGTAAGTTTTGGAAAAAGTTCAAATTTTGGCTTTTAACAACTTCAACTTTTTGATTTCAGTTGATGAATTTTTGGAAAAAGTTCAAATTTTGGCTTGCAAGCGATTTTCTGATCTTAGTTGAGTTGAAGAAGTTTTAGAAAAAGTTCAAATTTTGGCTTTTAACAACTTTAACGTTTTGATTTCAGATGATGAATTTTCGGAAAAAGTATAAAGTTTGGCTTGCGTGCGATTTTTTGATTTCAGTTGAGTTGACGAAGTTTTGGAAAAAGTTCAAATTTTGGCTTTTAACACCTTCAACTTTTTGATTTCAGTTGACGAATTTTTGAAAAAAGTTCAAATTTTGGCTTGCAAGCGATTTTCTGATCTTAGTTCAGTTAAAGAAGTTTTAGAAATAAATGATGAATTTTTGAAAAAAGTTCAAAGTTTGGCTTGCGTGCAATTTTTTGATTTCAGTTGAGTTGACGAAGTTTTGGAAAAAGTTCAAATTCGAGCTTGCTCGCGATTTTCTGACTTCAGTTTAATTGACTAAGTTTTGGGAAAAGTTCAAATTTTGGCTTTTAACAACTTCAACTTTTTGATTTCAGTTGATGAATTTTCGGAAAAAGTTCAAACTTTGGCTTGCAAGCGATTTTCTGATCTTAGTTGAGTTGAAGAAGTTTTAGAAAAAGTTCACATTTTGGCTTCAACAACTTCAACATTCGGATTTCAGTTGATGAATTTTCGAAAAAAGTTCAAATTTTGGCTTGCGTGCGATTTTTTGATTTCAGTTGAGTTGACGAAGTTTTGGAAAAAGTTCAAATTTTGGCTTTTAACAACTTCAACTTTTTGATTTCAGTTGACGAATTTTTGGAAAAAGTTCAAAAAAGTTCGCTTCGTCAACTCAACTGAAATAAAAAAATCGCACGCAAGCCAAACTTTGAACTTTTTCCGAAAATTCATCAACTGAAATCAAAATGTTGAAGTTGTGGAAGCCAAAGTTTGAACTTTTTCTAAAACTTCTTCAACTCAACTAAGATCAGAAAATCACTTGCAAGCCAAAATTTGAACTTTTTTCAAAAATTCATCAACTGAAATCAAAAAGTTGAAGGTGTTAAAAGCCAAAATTTGAACTTTTTCTAAAACCTCGTCAACTCAACTGAAATCAAAAAATCGCACGCAAGCAAAACTTTATACTTTTTCCGAAAATTCATCATCTGAAATGAAAATGTTAAAGTTGTTGAAGCCAAAATTTGAACTTTTTCTAAAACTTCTTCAACTCAACTAAGATCAGAAAATCGCTTGCAAGCCAAACTTTATACTTTTTCCGAAAATTCATCATCTGAAATCCAACAGTTGAAGTTGTTAAAAGCCAAAATTTGAACTTTTTCCAAAACTTACTCAATTAAACTGAAGTCAGAAAATCGCGAGCAAGCTCGAATTTGAACTTTTTCCAAAACTTCGTCAACTCAACTGAAATCAAAAAATTGCACGCAAGCCAAACTTTGAACTTTTTTCAAAAATTCATCAACTTTTTCTAAAACTTCTTCAACTCAACTAAGATCAAAAAATCGCTTGCAAGCCAAAATTTGAACTTTTTTCAAAAATTCGTCAACTGAAATCAAAAAGTTGAAGGTGTTAAAAGCCAAAATTTGAACTTTTTCCAAAACTTCGTCAACTCAACTGAAATAAAAAAATTGCAAGTTGAAGGTGTTAAAAGCCAAAATTTGAACTTTTTCCAAAACTTCGTCAACTCAACTGAAATCAAAAAATCGCACGCAAGCCAAACTTTATACTTTTTCCGAAAATTCATCATCTGAAATGAAAATGTTAAAGTTGTTGAAGCCAAAATTTGAACTTTTTCTAAAACTTCTTCAACTCAACTAAGATCAGAAAATCGCTTGCAAGCCAAACTTTATACTTTTTCCGAAAATTCATCAACTGAAATCAAATTTTGGCTTTTAACAACTTCAACTTTTTGTTTTCAGTTGATGAATTTTTGGAAAAAGTTCAAACTTTGGCTTGCAAGCGATTTTCTGATCTTAGTTGAGTTGAAGAAGTTTTAGAAAAAGTTCAAATTTTGGCTTCAACAACTTCAACATTTGGATTTCAGTTGATGAATTTTCGAAAAAAGTTCAAAGTTTGGCTTGCGTGCGATTTTTTTATTTCAGTTGAGTTGACAAAGTTTTGGAAAAAGTTCAAATTTTGGCTTTTAACAACTTCAACTTTTTGATTTCAGTTGATGAATTTTTGGAAAAAGTTCAAATTTTGGCTTGCAAGCGATTTTCTGATCTTAGTTGAGTTGAAGAAGTTTTAGAAAAAGTTCAAATTTTGTCTTTTAACAACTTTAACGTTTTGATTTCAGATGATGAATTTTCGGAAAAAGTATAAAGTTTGGCTTGCGTGCGATTTTTTGATTTCAGTTGAGTTGACGAAGTTTTGGAAAAAGTTCAAATTTTGGCTTTTAACACCTTCAACTTTTTGATTTCAGTTGACGAATTTTTGAAAAAAGTTCAAATTTTGGCTTGCAAGCGATTTTCTGATCTAAGTTCAGTTAAAGAAGTTTTAGAAATAAATGATGAATTTTTGAAAAAAGTTCAAAGTTTGGCTTGCGTGCAATTTTTTGATTTCAGTTGAGTTGACGAAGTTTTGGAAAAAGTTCAAATTCGAGCTTGCTCGCGATTTTCTGACTTCAGTTTAATTGACTAAGTTTTGGGAAAAGTTCAAATTTTGGCTTTTAACAACTTCAACTTTTTGATTTCAGTTGATGAATTTTCGGAAAAAGTTCAAACTTTGGCTTGCAAGCGATTTTCTGATCTTAGTTGAGTTGAAGAAGTTTTAGAAAAAGTTCAAATTTTGGCTTCAACAACTTCAACATTCGGATTTCAGTTGATGAATTTTCGAAAAAAGTTCAAATTTTGGCTTGCGTGCGATTTTTTGATTTCAGTTGAGTTGACGAAGTTTTGGAAAAAGTTCAAATTTTGGCTTTTAACAACTTCAACTTTTTGATTTCAGTTGACGAATTTTTGGAAAAAGTTCAAAAAAGTTCGCTTCGTCAACTCAACTGAAATAAAAAAATCGCACGCAAGCCAAACTTTGAACTTTTTTCGAAAATTCATCAACTGAAATCAAAATGTTGAAGTTGTGGAAGCCAAAGTTTGAACTTTTTCTAAAACTTCTTCAACTCAACTAAGATCAGAAAATCACTTGCAAGCCAAAATTTGAACTTTTTTCAAAAATTCATCAACTGAAATCAAAAAGTTGAAGGTGTTAAAAGCCAAAATTTGAACTTTTTCTAAAACTTCGTCAACTCAACTGAAATCAAAAAATCGCACGCAAGCCAAACTTTATACTTTTTCCGAAAATTCATCATCTGAAATGAAAATGTTAAAGTTGTTGAAGCCAAAATTTGAACTTTTTCTAAAACTTCTTCAACTCAACTAAGATCAGAAAATCGCTTGCAAGCCAAACTTTATACTTTTTCCGAAAATTCATCATCTGAAATCCAACAGTTGAAGTTGTTAAAAGCCAAAATTTGAACTTTTTCCAAAACTTACTCAATTAAACTGAAGTCAGAAAATCGCGAGCAAGCTCGAATTTGAACTTTTTCCAAAACTTCGTCAACTCAACTGAAATCAAAAAATTGCACGCAAGCTAAACTTTGAACTTTTTTCAAAAATTCATCAACTTTTTCTAAAACTTCTTCAACTCAACTAAGATCAGAAAATCGCTTGCAAGCCAAAATTTGAACTTTTTTCAAAAATTCGTCAACTGAAATCAAAAAGTTGAAGGTGTTAAAAGCCAAAATTTGAACTTTTTCCAAAACTTCGTCAACTCAACTGAAATAAAAAAATTGCAAGTTGAAGGTGTTAAAAGCCAAAATTTGAACTTTTCCCAAAACTTCGTCAACTCAACTGAAATCAAAAAATCGCACGCAAGCCAAACTTTATACTTTTTCCGAAAATTCATCATCTGAAATCAAAATGTTAAAGTTGTTGAAGCCAAAATTTGAACTTTTTCTAAAACTTCTTCAACTCAACTAAGATCAGAAAATCGCTTGCAAGCCAAACTTTATACTTTTTCCGAAAATTCATCAACTGAAATCAAATTTTGGCTTTTAACAACTTCAACTTTTTGATTTCAGTTGATGAATTTTTGGAAAAAGTTCAATCTTTGGCTTGCAAGCGATTTTCTGATCTTAGTTGAGTTGAAGAAGTTTTAGAAAAAGTTCAAATTTTGGCTTCAACAACTTCAACATTTGGATTTCAGTTGATGAATTTTCGAAAAAAGTTCAAAGTTTGGCTTGCGTGCGATTTTTTGATTTCAGTTGAGTTGACGAAGTTTTGGAAAAAGTTCAAATTTTGGCTTTTAACAACTTCAACTTTTTGATTTCAGTTGATGAATTTTTGGAAAATGTTCAAATTTTGGCTTGCAAGCGATTTTCTGATCTTAGTTGAGTTGAAGAAGTTTTAGAAAAAGTTCAAATTTTGGCTTTTAACAACTTTAACGTTTTGATTTCAGATGATGAATTTTCGGAAAAAGTATAAAGTTTGGCTTGCGTGCGATTTTTTGATTTCAGTTGAGTTGACGAAGTTTTAGAAAAAGTTCAAATTTTGGCTTTTAACACCTTCAACTTTTTGATTTCAGTTGACGAATTTTTGAAAAAAGTTCAAATTTTGGCTTGCAAGCGATTTTCTGATCTTAGTTCAGTTAAAGAAGTTTTAGAAAAAAATGATGAATTTTTGAAAAAAGTTCAAAGTTTGGCTTGCGTGCAATTTTTTGATTTCAGTTGAGTTGACGAAGTTTTGGAAAAAGTTCAAATTCGAGCTTGCTCGCGATTTTCTGACTTCAGTTTAATTGACTAAGTTTTGGGAAAAGTTCAAATTTTGGCTTTTAACAACTTTAACTTTTTGATTTCAGTTGATGAATTTTTGGAAAAAGTTCAAACTTTGGCTTGCAAGCGATTTTCTGATCTTAGTTGAGTTGAAGAAGTTTTAGAAAAAGTTCAAATTTTGGCTTCAACAACTTCAACATTCGGATTTCAGTTGATGAATTTTCGAAAAAAGTTCAAATTTTGGCTTGCGTGCGATTTTTTGATTTCAGTTGAGTTGACGAAGTTTTGAAAAAAGTTCAAATTTTGGCTTTTAACAACTTCAACTTTTTGATTTCAGTTGACGAATTTTTGAAAAAAGTTCAAATTTTGGCTTGCAAGCGATTTTCTGATCTTAGTTGAGTTGAAGAAGTTTTAGAAAAAGTTGATGAATTTTTGAAAAAAGTTCAAAGTTTGGCTTGCGTGCAATTTTTTGATTTCAGTTGAGTTGACGAAGTTTTGGAAAAAGTTCAAATTCGAGCTTGCTCGCGATTTTCTGACTTCAGTTTAATTGAGTAAGTTTTGGAAAAAGTTCAAATTTTGGCTTTTAACAACTTCAACTTTTTGATTTCAGATGATGAATTTTCGGAAAAAATATAAAGTTTGGCTTGCAAGCGATTTTCT
The DNA here is from genome assembly GCF_943734745.1 of Anopheles darlingi. Lineage (NCBI taxonomy): Eukaryota > Metazoa > Arthropoda > Insecta > Diptera > Culicidae > Anopheles > Anopheles darlingi. Next base: position 19,183 of record NC_064873.1, read on the forward strand.
GATCTTAGTTGAGTTGAAGAAGTTTTAGAAAAAGTTCAAACTTTGGCTTCAACAACTTTAAAATTTTCATTTCAGATGATGAATTTTCGGAAAAAGTATAAAGTTTGGCTTGCGTGCGATTTTTTGATTTCAGTTGAGTTGACGAAGTTTTGGAAAAAGTTCAAATTTTGGCTTTTAACACCTTCAACTTTTTGATTTCAGTTGATGAATTTTTGAAAAAAGTTCAAATTTTGGCTTGCAAGCGATTTTCTGATATTAGTTGAGTTGAAGAAGTTTTAGAAAAAGTTCAAACTTTGGCTTCCACAACTTCAACATTTTGATTTCAGTTGATGAATTTTCGGAAAAAGTTCAAACTTTGGCTTGCGTGCGATTTTTTATTTCAGTTGAGTTGACGAAGTTTTGGAAAAAGTTCAAATTTGGGCTTGCTCGCGATTTTCTGACTTCAGTTTAATTGAGTAAGTTTTGGAAAAAGTTCAAATTTTGGCTTTTAACAACTTCAACTTTTTGATTTCAGTTGATGAATTTTTGGAAAAAGTTCAAACTTTGGCTTGCAAGCGATTTTCTGATCTTAGTTGAGTTGAAGATGTTTTAGAAAAAGTTCAAATTTTGGCTTCAACAACTTTAACATTTGGATTTCAGTTGATGAATTTTCGAAAAAAGTTCAAATTTTGGCTTGCGTGCGATTTTTTGATTTCAGTTGAGTTGACGAAGTTTTGGAAAAAGTTCAAATTTTGGCTTCAACAACTTCAACTTTTTGATTTCAGTTGATGAATTTTTGGAAAAAGTTCAAATTTTGGCTTGCAAGCAATTTTCTGATCTTAGTTGAGTTGACGAAGTTTTAGAAAAAGTTCAAATTTTGGCTTCAACAACTTTAACATTTTGATTTCAGATGATGAATTTTCGGAAAAAGTATAAAGTTTGGCTTGCGTGCGATTTTTTGATTTCAGTTGAGTTGACGAAGTTTTGGAAAAAGTTCAAATTTTGGCTTTTAACAACTTCAACTTTTTGATTTCAGTTGATGAATTTTTGGGAAAAGTTCAAATTTTGGCTTGCAAGCGATTTTCTGATCTTAGTTGAGTTGAAGAAGTTTTAGAAAAAGTTCAAATTTGGGGTTGCGTGCGATTTTCTGATCATAGTTGAGTTGAGCAAGTTTTGGAAAATGTTCAAATTTTGGCTTTCAACAACTTCAACTTTTTGATTTCAGATGATGAATTTTCGGAAAAAGTATAAAGTTTGGCTTGCGTGCGATTTTTTGATTTCAGTTGAGTTGACGAAGTTTTGGAAAAAGTTCAAATTTTGGCTTTTAACACCTTCAACTTTTTGATTTCAGTTGATGAATTTTTGGAAAAAGTTCAAATTTTGGCTTGCAAGCGATTTTCTGATCTTAGTTGAGTTGAAGAAGTTTTAGAAAAAGTTCAAACTTTGGCTTCCACAACTTCAACATTTTGATTTCAGGTGATGAATTTTCGGAAAAAGTTCAAACTTTGGCTTGCGTGCGATTTTTTTATTTCAGTTGAGTTGACGAAGTTTTGGAAAAAGTTCAAATTTGGGCTTGCACGCGATTTTCTGACTTCAGTTTAATTGAGTAAGTTTTGGAAAATGTTCAAATTTTGGCTTTTAACAACTTCAACTTTTTGATTTCAGTTGATGAATTTTTGGAAAAAGTTCAAACTTTGGCTTGCAAGCGATTTTCTGATCTTAGTTGAGTTGAAGATGTTTTAGAAAAAGTTCAAATTTTGGCTTCAACAATTTCAACATTTGGATTTCAGTTGATGAATTTTCGAAAAAAGTTCAAATTTTGGCTTGCGTGCGATTTTTTGATTTCAATTGAGTTGAAGAAGTTTTGGAAAAAGTTCAAATAAGTAAAAGCCAAAATTTGAACTTTTTCTAAAACTTCTTCAACTCAACTAAGATCAGAAAATCGCTTGCAAGCCAAAATTTGAACATTTTCCAAAAATTCGTCAACTGAAATCAAAAAGTTGAAGGTGTTAAAAGCCAAAATTTGAACTTTTTCCAAAACTTCGTCAACTCAACTGAAATCAAAAAATCGCACGCAAGCCAAACTTTGAACTTTTTTCGAAAATTCATCAACTGAAATCCAAATGTTGAAGTTGTTGAAGCCAAAATTTGAACTTTTTCTAAAACTTCTTCAACTCAACTAAGATCAGAAAATCGCTTGCAAGCCAAAGTTTGAACTTTTTCCAAAAATTCATCAACTGAAATCAAAAAGTTGAAGTTGTTAAAAGCCAAAATTTGAACTTTTTCCAAAACTTACTCAATTAAACTGAAGTCAGAAAATCGCGTGAAAGCCCAAATTTGAACTTTTTCCAAAACTTCGTCAACTCAACTGAAATCAAAAAATCGCACGCAAGCCAAACTTTGAACTTTTTCCGAAAATTCATCAACTGAAATCAAAATGTTGAAGTTGTGGAAGCCAAAGTTTGAACTTTTTCTAAAACTTCTTCAACTCAACTAAGATCAGAAAATCGCTTGCAAGCCAAAATTTGAACTTTTTTCAAAAATTCATCAACTGAAATCAAAAAGTTGAAGGTGTTAAAAGCCAAAATTTGAACTTTTTCTAAAACTTCGTCAACTCAACTGAAATCAAAAAATCGCACGCAAGCCAAACTTTATACTTTTTCCGAAAATTCATCATCTGAAATGAAAATGTTAAAGTTGTTGAAGCCAAAATTTGAACTTTTTCTAAAACTTCTTCAACTCAACTAAGATCAGAAAATCGCTTGCAAGCCAAACTTTATACTTTTTCCGAAAATTCATCATCTGAAATCCAACAGTTGAAGTTGTTAAAACCCAAAATTTGAACTTTTTCCAAAACTTACTCAATTAAACTGAAGTCAGAAAATCGCGAGCAAGCTCGAATTTGAACTTTTTCCAAAACTTCGTCAACTCAACTGAAATCAAAAAATTGCACGCAAGCCAAACTTTGAACTTTTTTCAAAAATTCATCAACTTTTTCTAAAACTTCTTCAACTCAACTAAGATAAAAAAATCGCTTGCAAGTCAAAATTTGAACTTTTTTCAAAAATTCGTCAACTGAAATCAAAAAGTTGAAGGTGTTAAAAGCCAAAATTTGAACTTTTTCCAAAACTTCGTCAACTCAACTGAAATAAAAAAATTGCAAGTTGAAGGTGTTAAAAGCCAAAATTTGAACTTTTTCCAAAACTTCGTCAACTCAACTGAAATCAAAAAATCGCACGCAAGCCAAACTTTATACTTTTTCCGAAAATTCATCATCTGAAATGAAAATGTTAAAGTTGTTGAAGCCAAAATTTGAACTTTTTCTAAAACTTCTTCAACTCAACTAAGATCAGAAAATCGCTTGCAAGCCAAACTTTATACTTTTTCCGAAAATTCATCAACTGAAATCAAAAAGTTGAAGTTGTTAAAAGCCAAAATTTGAACTTTTTCCAAAACTTACTCAATTAAACTGAAGTCAGAAAATCGCGAGCAAGCTCGAATTTGAACTTTTTCCAAAACTTCGTCAACTCAACTGAAATCAAAAAATTGCACGCAAGCCAAACTTTGAACTTTTTTCAAAAATTCATCAACTTTTTCTAAAACTTCTTCAACTCAACTAAGATGAGAAAAAGGTATAATTTTGGCTTGCACATGATTTGCTGATTTTATTTGAATTAATCAATTTTTGGAAAAAGGTATAATTTTGGCTTGCACGTGATTTGCTGATTTCATTTGAATTAATTAATTTTTGGAAAAAGGGATAATTTTTGCTTTCAAGCGATTTGCTGATTTCAGTTGAATTAATTAAGTTTTGGAAAAAGGTTTAATTTAAGCTTGCACGTGATTTGCTGATTTCAGTTGAATTAATTAATTTTTGGAAAAAGTTATAATTTTCGCTTTCAAGCGAATTGCTGATTTCAGTTGAATTAATTAATTTTTGGAAAAAGGTATAATTTTGGATTGCACGTGATTTGTTGATTTCATTTGAATTAATTAATTTTTGGAAAAAGGTATAATTTTTGCTTGTTCGCGATTTGCTGATTTCAGTTGAATTAATAAATTTTTGGAAAAAGATATAATTTTTGCTTGCACGCGATTTGCTGATTTCAGTTGAATTAACTAATTTTTGGAAAAAGGTATAATTTTTGCGTTCAAGCGATTTGCTGATTTTATTTGGATTAATTAATTTTTGGAAAAAAGTATAATTTTGGCTTGCACGTGATTTGTTGATTTCATTGAATTAATTAATTTTTGGAAAAAGGTATAATTTTGGTTTGCACGCGATTTGCTGATTTCAGTTGAATTAATTAATTTTTGGAAAAAGATTTAATTTTTGCCTTAAAGCGATTTGCTGATTTCATTTGAATTAATTAAATTTTGGAAAAAGGTATAATTTTTGCCTTAAAGCGATTTGCTGATTTCAGTTGAATTAATTAATTTTTGGAAGAAGGTATAATTTTTGCTTTCAAGCGATTTGCTGATTTCAGTCGAATTAATTAATTTTTGGAAAAAGGTATAACTTTTGCTTTCAAGCGATTTGCTGATTTCAGTTGAATTAATTAATTTTTGGAAAAAAGTATAATTTTGGCTTGCACGTGATTTGCTGATTTCATTTGAATTAATTAACTTTTGGAAAAAGGTATAATTTTGGCTTGCACGCGATTTGCTGATTTCAGTTGAATTAATTAATTTTTGGAAAAAGGTATAATTGTTGCTTGCACGCGATTTGCTGATTTCAGTTGAATTAATTAATTTTTGGAAAAAAGTATAATTTTGGCTTGCACGTGATTTGCTGATTTTATTTGAATTAATTAATTTTTGGAAAAAGGTATAATTTTTGCTTCAAGCGATTGGCTGATTTCATTTGAATTAATTAATTTTTGGAAAAAAGTATAATTTTGGCTTGCACGCGATTTGCTGATTTCATTTGAATTAATTAATTTTTGGAAGAAGTATAATTTTGGCTTGCACGCGATTTGCTGATTTCATTTGAATTGATTAATTTTTGGAGAAAGGTATAATTTTTGCTTGCACGCGATTTGCTGATTTCAGTTGAATTAATTAAGTGTTGGAAAAAGGCATAATTTTTGCTTTCAAGCGATTTGCTGATTTCAGTTGAATTAATTAATTTTTGGAAAAAAGTATAATTTTGGCTTGCACGTGATTTGTTGATCTCATTGAATTAATTAATTTTTGGAAAAAGGTATAATTTTGGCTTGCACGTGATTTGCTGATTTCAGTTAAATTAATTAATTTCTGGAAAAAGTTTTAAGTTTTGCTTGCACGCGAATTGCTGATTTCATTTGAATTAATTAATTTTTGGAAAAAGGTATAATTTTGGCTTGCACGCGATTTGTTGATTTCAGTTGAATTAATTAATTTTTGGAAAAAGGTATAATTTTGGCTTGCACGTTTCAGTTGAATTAATTAAATTTTGGAAAAAGGTATAATTTTTGCTTTCAAGCGATTTGCTGATTTCATTTGAATTAATTAATTTTTGGAAAAAAGTATAATTTTGGCTTGCACGTGATTTGCTGATTTCAGTTGAATTGATTAATTTTTGGAAAAAGGTATATTTTTTGCTTGCACGTGTTTTGCTGATTTCATTTGAATTAATTAATTTTTGGAAAAAGGTATATTTTTTGCTTTCAAGCGATTTGCTGATTTCAGTTGAATTGATTAATTTTTGGAAAAAGGTATATTTTTTGCTTGCACGTGATTTGCTGATTTCAGTTGAATTAATTAATTTTTGGAAAAAGGTATAATTTTTGCTTGCACGCGATTTGCTGATTTCATTTGAATTAATTAATGTTTGGAAAAAAGTATAATTTTGGCTTGCACGCGATTTGTTGATTTCAGTTGAATTAATTAATTTTTGGAAGAAGTATAATTTTGGCTTGCACGTGATTTGCTGATTTCAGTTGAATTAATTAATTTTTGGAAAAAGGTATAATTTTTGCTTGCAAGCGATTTGCTGATTTCAGTTGAATTAATTAATTTTTGGAAAAAGGTATAATTTTTGCTTGCTTGTTGATTTCAGTTGAATTAATTAATTTTTGGAAAAAGGTATAATTGTTGCTTGCACGCGATTTGCTAATTTCAGTTGAATTTATTAATTTTTGGAAAAAGGTATATTTTTTGCTTGCACGTGATTTGCTGATTTCAGTTGAATTAATTAATTTTTGGAAAAAGGTATATTTGTTGCTTGCACGCGATTTTCTGATTTCAGTTGAATTAATTAATTTTTGGAAAAAGGTATATTTTTTGCTTGCACGTGATTTGCTGATTTCAGTTGAATTAATTAATTTTTTGAAAAAAAGTATAATTTTTGCTTTCATGCGATTTGCTGATTTCGGTTGAATTATTTAATTTTTGGGAAAAGGTAAATTTTTGCTTTCAAGCGATTTGCTGATTTCAGTTGAATTAATTAATTTTTGGAAAAAGGTATTATTGTTGCTTGCACGCGATTTGCTGATTTCAGTTGAATTAATTAATTTTTCGAAAAAAGTATAATTTTTGCTTTCAAGCGATTTGTTGATTTCAGTTGAATTAATTAATTTTTGGAAAAAGGTATAATTGTTGCTTGCACGCGATTTGCTGATTTCAGTTGAATGAATTAATTTTTGGAAAAAGGTTTATTTTTTGCTTGCACGTGATTTGCTGATTTCAGTTGAATTAATTAATTTTTGCAAAAAGGTATAATTTTTGCTTGCACGCGATTTGCTGATTTCATTTGAATTAATTAATGTCTGGAAAAAAGTATAATTTTGGCTTGCACGCGATTTGTTGATTTCAGTTGAATTAATTAATTTTTGGAAAAAGGTATATTTGTTGCTTGCACGCGATTTGCTGATTTCAGTTGAATTAATTAATTTTTGGAAAAAGGTATATTTTTTGCTTGCACGTGATTTGCTGATTTCAGTTGAATTAATTAATTTTTTGAAAAAAAGTATAATTTTTGCTTTCATGCGATTTGCTGATTTCGGTGAATTATTTAATTTTTGGGAAAAGGTAAATTTTTGCTTTCAAGCGATTTGCTGATTTCAGTTGAATTAATTAATTTATAGAAAAAAGTACAATTTTGGCTTTCAAGTGATTTGCTGATTTCATTTGAATTAATTAATTTTTAAAAAAAGGTATAATTTTGGCTTGCACGCGATTTGCTGATTTCAGTTGAATTAATTAATTTTTCGAAAAAGGTATAATTTTTGCTTTCAAGCGATTTGCTGATTTCAGTTGAATTAATTAATTTTTGGAAAAAGTTTTAAGTTTTGCTTGCAGGCGATTTGCTGATTTCAGTTGAATCGCGAATTAATTTTTGGAAAAAGGTATAATTTTTGTTTTCAAGCAATTTGCTGATTTTATTTGAATTAATTAATTTTTGGAAAAAGTATAATTTTGGCTTGCACGTGATTTGCTGATTTCAGTTGAATTAATTAATTTTTGGAAAAAATTATAATTTTTGCTTGCAAGTGATTTGCTGATTTCAGTTGAATTAATTAATTTTTGGACAAAGGTATAATTTTTGCTTGCACGCGATTTGCTAATTTCAGTTGAATTTATTAATTTTTGGAAAAAGGTATAATTTTGCTTGCAAGCGATTTGCTGATTTCAGTTGAATTAATTAATTTTTGGAAAAAAGTATAATTTTGGCTTTCATGCGATTTGCTGATTTCATTTGAATTAATTAATGTTTGGAAAAAGGTATAATTTTGGCTTGCACGCGATTTGTTGATTTCAGTTGAATTAATTAATTTTTGGAAAAAGGTATAATTGTTGCTTGCACGTGATTTGCTGATTTCAGTTGAATTAATTAATTTTTGGAAAAAGGTATAATTGTTGCTTGCAAGCGATTTGCTGATTTCAGTTGAATTGATTAATTTTTGGAAAAAAGTATAATTTTGGCTTGCACGTCATTTGCTGATTTCAGTTGAATTAATGAATTTTTGGAAAAAGGTAAATTTTTGCTTTCAGGCGATTTGCTGATTTCATTTGAATTAATTAATTTTTGGAAAAAGGTATTATTTTTGCTTGCAGGCGGTTTGCTGATTTCATTTGAATTAATTAATTTTTGGAAAAAGTTATAATTTTGCTTTCAAGCGATTTGTTGATTTCAGTTGAATTAATTAATTTTTGGAAAAAGGTATAAGTTTTGCTTGCACGCGATTTGCTGATTTCAGTTGAATCAATTAATTTTTGGAAAAAAGTATAATTTTGGCTTGCACGTGATTTGCTGATTTCATTTGAATTAATTAATTTTTGGAAAAAGGTATAATTTTTGCTTTCAAGTGATTTGCTGATTTCAGTTGAATTGATTAATTTTAGGAAAAAGGTATAATTTTTGCTTGCACGCGATTTGCTGATTTCAGTTGAATTGATTAATTTGTGGAAAAAGGTATAATTTTTGATTGTAGACGATTTGCTGAGTCAGTTGAATTAACTAATTTTTGGAAAAAGGTACAATTTTGCTTGCAAGCGATTTGCTGATTTCATTTGAATTAAATAATTTTTGGAAAAAAGTATAATTTTTGCTTGCACGTGAATTGTTGATTTCAGTTGAATTAATTAATTTTTGGAAAAAGGTATAATTGTTGCTTGCACGTGATTATTGTTGCTTGCATTATTGTTGGTATTATTGTTGCTTGCACGCGATTTGCTGATTTCAGTTGAATTAATTAATTTATAGAAAAAAGTACAATTTTGGCTTTCAAGTGATTTGCTGATTTCATTTGAATTAATTAATTTTTAAAAAAAGGTATAATTTTGGCTTGCACGCGATTTGCTGATTTCAGTTGAATTAATTAATTTTTCGAAAAAGGTATAATTTTTGCTTTCAAGCGATTTGCTGATTTCAGTTGAATTAATTAATTTTTGGAAAAAGTTTTAAGTTTTGCTTGCAGGCGATTTGCTGATTTCAGTTGAATCGCGAATTAATTTTTGGAAAAAGGTATAATTTTTGTTTTCAAGCAATTTGCTGATTTTATTTGAATTAATTAATTTTTGGAAAAAGTATAATTTTGGCTTGCACGTGATTTGCTGATTTCAGTTGAATTAATTAATTTTTGGAAAAAATTATAATTTTTGCTTGCAAGTGATTTGCTGATTTCAGTTGAATTAATTAATTTTTGGACAAAGGTATAATTTTTGCTTGCACGCGATTTGCTAATTTCAGTTGAATTTATTAATTTTTGGAAAAAGGTATAATTTTGCTTGCAAGCGATTTGCTGATTTCAGTTGAATTAATTAATTTTTGGAAAAAAGTATAATTTTGGCTTTCATGCGATTTGCTGATTTCATTTGAATTAATTAATGTTTGGAAAAAGGTATAATTTTGGCTTGCACGCGATTTGTTGATTTCAGTTGAATTAATTAATTTTTGGAAAAAGGTATAATTGTTGCTTGCACGTGATTTGCTGATTTCAGTTGAATTAATTAATTTTTGGAAAAAGGTATAATTGTTGCTTGCAAGCGATTTGCTGATTTCAGTTGAATTGATTAATTTTTGGAAAAAAGTATAATTTTGGCTTGCACGTCATTTGCTGATTTCAGTTGAATTAATGAATTTTTGGAAAAAGGTAAATTTTTGCTTTCAGGCGATTTGCTGATTTCATTTGAATTAATTAATTTTTGGAAAAAGGTATTATTTTTGCTTGCAGGCGGTTTGCTGATTTCATTTGAATTAATTAATTTTTGGAAAAAGTTATAATTTTGCTTTCAAGCGATTTGTTGATTTCAGTTGAATTAATTAATTTTTGGAAAAAGGTATAAGTTTTGCTTGCACGCGATTTGCTGATTTCAGTTGAATCAATTAATTTTTGGAAAAAAGTATAATTTTGGCTTGCACGTGATTTGCTGATTTCATTTGAATTAATTAATTTTTGGAAAAAGGTATAATTTTTGCTTTCAAGTGATTTGCTGATTTCAGTTGAATTGATTAATTTTAGGAAAAAGGTATAATTTTTGCTTGCACGCGATTTGCTGATTTCAGTTGAATTGATTAATTTGTGGAAAAAGGTATAATTTTTGATTGTAGACGATTTGCTGAGTCAGTTGAATTAACTAATTTTTGGAAAAAGGTACAATTTTGCTTGCAAGCGATTTGCTGATTTCATTTGAATTAAATAATTTTTGGAAAAAAGTATAATTTTTGCTTGCACGTGAATTGTTGATTTCAGTTGAATTAATTAATTTTTGGAAAAAGGTATAATTGTTGCTTGCACGTGATTTGCTGATTTCAGTTGAATTAATTAATTTTTGGAAAAAGGTATAATTGTTGCTTGCAAGCGATTTGCTGATTTCAGTTGAATTGATTAATTTTTGGAAAAAAGTATAATTTTGGCTTGCACGTCATTTGCTGATTTCAGTTGAATTAATGAATTTTTGGAAAAAAGTATAATTTTGTCTTGCACGCGATTTGTTGATTTCAGTTGAAATAATTAATTTTTGGAAAAAGGTATAATTTTTGCCTTCAAGCGATTTGCTGATTTCATTTGAATTAATTAATTTTTGGAAAAAGGTATAATTTTGGCTTGCACGTGATTCGCTGATTTTATTTGAATTAATTAATTTTTGGAAAAGGTATAATTTTTGCTTTCAAGCGATTTGCTGATTTCAGTTGAATTAATTAATTTTTGGAAAAAGGTATAATTGTTGCTTGCACGCGATTTGCTGATTTCAGTTGAATGAATTAATTTTTGGAAAAAAGTACAATTTTGGCTTTCAAGTGATTTGCTGATTTCATTTGAATTAATTAATTTTTAAAAAAGGTATAATTTTGGCTTGCACGCGATTTGCTGATTTCAGTTGAATTAATTAATTTTTCGAAAAAAGTATAATTTTTGCTTTCAAGCGATTTGCTGACTTCAGTTTAATTAACTCATTTTTGGAAAAAGGTACAATTTTGCTTGCAAGCGATTTGCTGATTTCATTTGAATTAAATAATTTTTGGAAAAAAGTATAATTTTTGCTTGCACGTGAATTGTTGATTTCAGTTGAATTAATTAATTTTTGGAAAAAGGTATAATTTTGCTTTCAAGCGATTTGTTGATTTCAGTTGAATTAATTAATTTTTGGAAAAAGGTATAAGTTTTGCTTGCACGCGATTTGCTGATTTCAGTTGAATCAATTAATTTTTGGAAAAAAGTAAAATTTTGGCTTTCACGTGATTTGCTGATTTCATTTGAATTAATTAATTTTTGGAAAAAGGTATAATTTTTGCTTTCAAGTGATTTGCTGATTTCAGTTGAATTGATTAATTTTTGGAAAAAGGTATAATTTTTGCTTGCACGCGAGTTGCTGATTTCAGTTGAATTAATTAATTTTTGGGAAAAGGTATAATTTTGTCTTGCACGCGATTTGCTGATTTCAGTTGAATGAATTAATTTATGGAAAAAAGTACAATTTTGGCTTTCAAGTGATTTGCTGATTTCATTTGAATTAATTAATTTTTTAAAAAAGGTATAATTTTGGCTTGCACGCGATTTGCTGACTTCAGTTGAATTAATTAATTTTTGGAAAAAGTCTTAAGTTTTGCTTGCAAGCGATTTGCTGATTTCAGTTGAATCGCGAATCAATTTTTGGAAAAAGGTATAATTTTTGTTTTCAAGCAATTTGCTGATTTTATTTGAATTAATTAATTTTTGGAAAAAAGTAAAATTTTGGCTTGCACGTGATTTGCTGATTTCAGTTGAATTAATTAATTTTTGGAAAAAGTTATAATTTTTGCTTGCAAGCGATTTGCTGATTTCAGTTGAATTAATTAATTTTTGGAAAAAGGTAAATTTTTGCTTTCAAGCAATTTGCTGATTTTATTCGAATTAATTAATTTTTGGAAAAAAGGTATAATTTTGTCTTGCACGCGATTTGTTGATTTCAGTTGAATTGATTAATTTTTGGAAAAAGGTATAATTTTGCCTTCAAGCGATTTGCTGATTTCATTTGAATTAATTAATTTTTTGAAAAAAAGTATAATTTTTGCTTTCATGCGATTTGCTGATTTCAGTTGAATTATTTAATATTTGGGAAGAGGTATGATTTTTGCTTTCAAGCGATTTGCTGATTTCAGTTGAATTAATTAATTTTTGGAAAAAGGTATAATTGTTGCTTGCACGCGATTTGCTGATTTCAGTTGAATTAATTAATTTATGGAAAGAAGTACAATTTTGGCTTTCAAGTGATTTGCTGATTTCATTTGAATTAATTAATTTTTTAAAAAAGGTATAATTTTGGCTTGCACGCGATTTGCTGACTTCAGTTGAATTAATTAATTTTTGGAAAAAGTCTTAAGTTTTGCTTGCAAGCGATTTGCTGATTTCAGTTGAATCGCGAATCAATTTTTGGAAAAAGGTATAATTTTTGTTTTCAAGCAATTTGCTGATTTTATTTGAATTAATTAATTTTTGGAAAAAAGTAAAATTTTGGCTTGCACGTAATTTGCTGATTTCAGTTGAATTAATTAATTTTTGGAAAAAGTTATAATTTTTGCTTGCAAGCGATTTGCTGATTTCAGTTGAATTAATTAATTTTTGGAAAAAGGTAAAATTTTTGCTTGAACGTGATTTGCTAATTTCAGTTGAATTTATTAATTTTGGGAAAAAGGTATAATTTTGCTTTCAAGCGATTTGATGATTTCAGTTGAATTAATAAATTTTTGGAAAAAAGTATAACTTTGGCTTTCATGCGATTTGCTGATTTCATTTGAATTAATTAATTTTTGGAAAAAGTTATAATTTTTGCTTTCAAGCGGTTTGCTGATTTCATTTGAATTAATTAATGTTTGGAAAAAAATATAATTTTGGCTTGCACGCGATTTGCTGATTTCAGTTGAATCAATTAATTTTTGGAAAAAAGTATAATTTTGCTTTCAAGCGATTTGCTGATTTCAGTTGATTTAACTAATTTTTGGAACAAGTTATAATTTTTGCTTTCAAGCGATTTGCTGATTTCAGTTGAATTAATTAATTTTTGGAAAAAAGTATAATTTTGGCTTGCACGTGATTTGCTGATTTCAGTTGAATCAATTAATTTTTGGAAAAAGGTATCATTGTTGTTTGCACGTGATTTGCTGATTTCAGTTGAATTAATTAATTTTTCGAAAAAAGTATAATTTTTGCTTTCAAGCGATTTGCTGATTTCAGTTGAATTGATTAATTTTTGGAAAAAGGTACAATTTTTGCTTGCACGCGATTTGCTGATTTCAGTTGAATTAATTAATTTTTGGAAAAAGGTATATTTTTTGCTTGCACGTGATTTGCTGATTTCAGTTGAATTAATTAATTTTTGGAAAAAGGTATAATTTTGCTTTCAAGCGAATTGCTGATTTCAGTTGAATTAACTAATTTTTGGAACAAGTTATAATTTTTGCTTGCAGGCGATTTGTTGATTTCAGTTGAATTAATAAATTTTTGGGAAAAGGTAAATTTGTGCTTCCAAGCAATTCGCTGATTTCAGTTGGATTAATTAATTTTTTTAAAAATTTTAATTTTGGCTTGCACGTGATTTGCTGATTTCATTTGAATTAATTAATTTTTGGAAAAAGGTAAAATTTTGCTTTCAACCGATTTGTTGATTTCATTTGAATTAATTTATTTTGGGAAAAAGGTATAATTTTTGCTTTCAAGCGATTTGCTGATTTCAGTTGAATTAATTAATTTTTGGAAAAAGTTTTAAGTTTTGCTTTCATGCGATTAGCTAATTTCAGTTGAATTAATTAATTTTTGGAAAAAGGTATAATTTTTGCTTTCAAGCGATTTGCTGATATTATTTGAATTAATTAATTTTTGGAAAAAAGTATAATTTTTGCTTGCACGTCAATTGCTGATTTCATTTGAATTAATTAATTTTTCGAAAAAGGTATAATTTTGGCTAGCACGTGATTTGCTGATTTCAGTTGAATTAATTAATTTTTGGAAAAAGGTATAATTTTTGCGTGCAAGCGAATTGCTGATTTCAGTTGAATTAATTAATTTTTGGAAAAAGGTATAATATTTGCTTTCAAGCAATTTGCTGATTTCATTTGAATTAAAAATTGTTGGAAAAAAGTATAATTTTGGCTTGCACGTGATTTGCTGATTTCAGTTGAATTAATTAATTTTTGGAAAAAAGTATAATTTTGGCTTGCACGCGATTTGCTGATTTCATTTGAATTAATTAATTTTTCGAAAAAGGTATAATTTTGCTCGCACGTGATTTGCTGATTTCAGTTGAATTAATTAATTTTTGGAAAAAGGTATAATTTTTGCGTGCAAGTGATTTGCTGATTTCAGTTGAATTAATTAATTTTTGGAAAAAGGTATAATATTTGCTTTCAAGCAATTTGCTGATTTCATTTGAATTAAAAATTGTTGGAAAAAAGTATAATTTTGGCTTGCACGTGATTTGCTGATTTCAGTTGAATTAATTAATTTTTGGAAAAAAGTATAATTTTGGCTTGCACGCGATTTGCTGATTTCAGTTGAATTAATTAATTTTTCGAAAAAAGTATAATTTTTGCTTTCAAGCGATTTGCTGATTTCAGTTGAATTAATTAATTTTTGCAAAAAGGTACAATTTTTGCTTGCACGCGATTTGCTGATTTCAGTTGAATTAATTAGTTTTTGGAAAAAAGTATAATTTTTGCTTGCACGTGATTTGCTGATTTCAGTTGAATTAATTAATTTTTGGAAAAAGGTATAATTTTGCTTTCAAGCGATTTGCTGATTTCAGTTGAATTAACTAATTTTTGGAACAAGTTATAATTTTTGCTTTCAAGCGATTTGCTGATTTCAGTTGAATTAATTAATTTTTGGAAAAAGTTTTAAGTTTTGCTTCCAGGCGATTTGCTGATTTCATTTGAATCGCGAATTAATTTTTGGAAAAAGGTATAATTTTGGCTTTCAAGCGATTTGCTGATTCCAGTTGAATTAATTAATTTTTGGAAAAAAGTATAATTTTGGCTTGCACGTGATTTGCTGATTTCAGTTGAATTAATTAATTTTTGGAAAAAGTCATAATTTTTGCTTGCAAGCGAGTTGCTGATTTCAGTTGAATTAATTAATTTTTGGACAAAGGTATAATTTTTGCTTGCACGTGATTTGCTGATTTCAGTTGAATTAATTAATTTTTGGAAAAAAGTATAATTTTTGCTTGCACGCAATTTGCTGATTTCATTTGAATTAAATAATTTTTGGAAAGAGGTATAAAATTTGGCTTTCAAGCGATTTGCTGATTTCAGTTGAATTAATTAATTTTTGGAAAAAGGTATAATTTTGCTTTCAAGCGATTTGCTGATTTCAGTTGAATTGATTAATTTTTGGAAAAAAGTATAATTTTTGCCTTCAAGCGATTTGCTGATTTCAGTTGAATTAATTATTTATTGGAGAAAGGTAGAATTATTGCTTAAACGCAATTTGCTGATTTCATTTGAATTAAACAATTTTTGGAATAAGGTATAAATTTGGCTTTCAAGCGATTTGCTGATTTCAGTTGAATTAATTAATTTTTGGAAAAAGGTATAATTGTTGCTTGCACGCGATTTGCTGATTTCAGTTGAATTAATTAATTTTTGGAAAAAAGTACAATTTTGGCTTGCACGTGATTTGTATTAATTAATTTTTGGAAAAAGGTATAATTTTTGCTTGCACGTGATTCGCTGATTTTATTTGAATTAATAGCCGTGGCCACACGGGGCGAAAACTCTAGCGCAAACGAAAAAATTAATGTCAAAACGGTTTCGCTTAACCCTTACACGCTGTCAAACTTTTATACGTCCGCGGACTTTTTCGCTGAACCCTTGACGCTATCGAACGCTTTATTTACGAAAATGTAGGTTCTTTTCGTATTGTTTTTGCATTTTTAATATAAATATAACAGCAACAGCAACAATATCGTTAAAAACTGCAAAATTTATTCGGAAATCAACTTCAGCGGCCAAAACACAGATGAAAACAATACGTTTGACATTTCGGCATAAATTTTCGGGTTTTTACCCCTGCCACACGAAGCGAAAACATTTTGGCATTAATGTGCAAATTTGCGCGCAAATTTTCGCCCCGTGTGGCCACGGCTAATTAATTTTTGGAAAAAGGTATTTTTTTTTATTTTATTTTATTTTATTGAGAAAACACCTTGTTCGCCGAGAGGGGCTATACAAAGTTACTTAAAGCTAAGACGCTGAGAGTACAAATGAGGTCGGATTGGAAGGCTAGGAGAGGGCGTTACGGAGGCGAGAACGGAAAGTAGAGATAGGAAGGTTAAAGTCGAATAGCGCGCTGGCGTCGTTGAACGAGCGCAGCGCCCTAAGGAACGGATCGTTTTGGCCGAAGATGCTACGGCGAGCGGGAATGAGGAGAGGAGGCCTGTCACGGAGGGTGCGGGATGGGACGTAGATGGGTATAGATGCGAGCAGGCGCGGCGCATCGAGGCTGTTCAGCAGCAGGCTTCCGACGAGAAGGGCTCGTGCCATGGCGTGGCGGGACTCGATGGTCGGCAGTTCGAGCATGTGGCAGCGGGTGGCATAGGGGGGCATGTTGACGTAGGATGTCCCCAGTAGTCGACGGATAGCCAGCCTGGTGAACCTCCTTTGCACCTTTTCAAGCCTTCCGATGGAGGACGCAGAGGAGGGCGACCATAGGACACAGGCGTATTCCAGGATCGGACGGACCCAGCAGCAGTAGAGAGTCCTCAAGCACCGCACATCTCGGATCTCCGATGATAGTCGGGAGATGAGGCCGAGGGTCTTGCTTGCCTTAGACACAGTGGCCTCAATGTGTGGAAGGAAGGTGAGCGCACTGTCAAGGCGCACGCCAAGGTCTTGCACAATGGATACTCGAGGGAGGGGGGCGTTATGGAGGGAGTAGTCCCAGCAAAGGGGGGAGCTAGATCGGGAGAAGGAAATAACGCAGCACTTGTTCGGGGATAGGCGGAGGCCATTCGACGAGCACCAGGCAGAGAAATCATCAATAGCCATCTGAAGGGAGCGGGCGTCGTCAAGGTTGGAAACCGGAAGGAAGAACTTGACGTCATCGGCGTACATGAGGTGGCCATTGGGAGGGAGCACAGCGGAGCATATAATTTTTGCTTTCAAGCGATTTGCTGATTTTATTTTTATTAATTAATTTTTGGAAAAAGTTTTAAGTTTTGCTTGCAGGCGATTTGCTGATTTCAGTTGAATTGATTAATTTTTGGAAAAAGGTAAATTTTTGCTTTCAGGCGATTTGCTGATTTCATTTGAATTAATTAATTTTTGGAAAAAGGTATAATTTTTGCCTTCAAGCGATTTGTTGATTTCAGTTGAATTAATTAATTTTTGGAAAAAAGTATAACTTTGGCTTTTAAGCGATTTGCTGATTTCAGTTGAATAAGTTACTTTTTGGAAAAAGGTTTAATTTTTGCTTGCACGTGATTCGGTGATTTCAGTTGAATTAAATAATTTTTGGAAAAAGGTATAATTTTTGCTTTCAAGCAATTTGCTGATTTCAGTTGAATTGATTAAGTTTTGGAAAAAGGTATAATTTTGGCTTGCACGCGATTTGCTGATTTCAGTTGAATTAATTAATTTTTGGAAAAAGTTATAACTTTTGCTTGCCGCGATTTGCTGACTTCATTTAAATTAATTAATTTTTGGAAAAAGTATAATATTTGCCTTCAAGCAATTTGCTGATTTTATTTGAATTAATTAATTTTTGGAAAAAGGGATAATTTTGGCTTGCCCGTGATTTGCTGATTTCAGTTGAATTAATTAATTTTTGGAAAAATGTATAATTTTTGCTTGCACGTGATTTGCTGATTTCAGTTGAATTAACTAATTTTTGGAAAAAGGTACAATTTTGCTTGCAAGCGATTTGCTGATTTCATTTGAATTAAATAATTTTTGGAAAAAAGTATAATTTTTGCTTGCACGTGAATTGTTGATTTCAGTTGAATCAATTAAGTTTTGGAAAAAGGTATAATTTTTGCTTGCACGCGATTTGTTGATTTCAGTTGAATTAATTAATTTTTGGAAAAAGGTATAATTTTTGCTTCAAGTGAATTACTGATTTCATTTGAATTAATTAATTTTTGGAAAAAGTTTTAAGTTTTGCTTGCAGGTGATTTGCTGATTTCAGTTGAATTAATTAATTTTTGGAAAAAGGTAAATTTTTGCTTTCAAGCAATTTGCTGATTTTATTCGAATCAATTAATTTTTGGAAAAAAGTATAATTTTGGCTTGCACGCGATTTGTTGATTTCAGTTGAATTAATTAATTTTTGGAAAAAGGTATAATTTTTGCCTTCAAGCGATTTGCTGATTTCATTTGAATTAATTAATTTTTGGAAAAAGGTAAATTTTTGCTTTCAAGCGATTTGCTGATTTTTTTCGAATTAATTAATTTTTGGAAAAAAGTATAATTTTGTCCTGCACGTGATTTGTTGATTTCAGTTGAATTAATTAATTTTTGGAAAAAGGTATAAGTTTTGTTTGCACGCGATTTGCTGATTTCAGTTGAATTAATTAATTTTTGGAAAAAGTTATAATTTTTGCCTTCAAGCGATTTGCTGATTTCAGTTGAATTAATTAATTTTTGGAAAAAGGTATAATTTTGGCTTGCACGTGATTTGTATTAATTAATTTTTGGAAAAAGGTATAATTTTGGCTTGCACGTGATTCGCTGATTTTATTTGAATTAATAAATTTTTGGGAAAAGGTATAATTTTTGCTTTCAAGCGATTTGCTGATTTTATTTTTATTAATTAATTTTTGGAAAAAGTTTTAAGTTTTGCTTTCAAGCGATTAGCTGATTTCATATGAATTGATTAATTTTTGGAAAAAAGTATAATTTTGGCTTGCACGTCATTTGCTGATTTCATTTGAATTAATTAATTTTTGGAAAAAGGTATAATTTTGGCTTGCACGTGATTTGCTGATTTCAGTTGAATTAATTAATTTTTGGAAAAAGGTAAATTTTTGCTTTCAGGCGATTTGCTGATTTCATTTGAATTAATTAATTTTTGGAAAAAGGTATAATTTTTGCTTGCAGGCGATTTGCTGATTTCATTTGAATTAATTAATTTTTGGAAAAAGTTATAATTTTGCTTTCAAGCGATTTGTTGATTTCAGTTGAATTAATTAATTTTTGGAAAAAGGTATAAGTTTTGCTTGCACGCGATTTGCTGATTTCAGTTGAATCAATTAATTTTTGGAAAAAAGTATAATTTTGGCTTGCACGTCATTTGCTGATTTCATTTGAATTAATTAATTTTTGGAAAAAGGTATAATTTTTGCTTTCAAGTGATTTGCTGATTTCAGTTGAATTGATTAATTTTTGGAAAAAGGTATAATTTTTGCTTGCACGCGAGTTGCTGATTTCAGTTGAATTAATTAATTTTTGGGAAAAGGTATAATTTTTGATTGTAGACGATTTGCTGAGTCAGTTGAATTAACTAATTTTTGGAAAAAGGTATAATTTTGCTTGCAAGCGATTTGCTGATTTCATTTGAATTAAATAATTTTTGGATAAAAGTATAATTTTTGCTTGCACGTGAATTGTTGATTTCAGTTGAATTAATTAATTTTTGGAAAAAGGTATAATTTTTGCTTTCAAGTGAATTACTGATTTCATTTGAATTAATTAATTTTTGGAAAAAAGTATAATTTTTGCTTGCACGTGAATTGTTGATTTCAGTTGAATTAATTAATTTTTGGAAAAAGGTATAATTTTTGCTTTCAAGTGAATTACTGATTTCATTTGAATTAATTAATTTTTGGAAAAAGTTTTAAGTTTTGCTTGCACGCGATTTGTTGATTTCAGTTGAATTAATTAATTTTTGGAAAAAGGTATAATTTTTGCCTTCAAGCGATTTGCTGATTTCATTTGAATTAATCAATTTTTGGAAAAAGGTAAATTTTTGCTTTCAAGCGATTTGCTGATTTTTTTCGAATTAATTAATTTTTGGAAAAAGGTACAATTTTGTCCTGCACGTGATTTGTTGATTTCAGTTGAATTAATTAATTTTTGGAAAAAGGTATAATTGTTTGCACGCGATTTGCTGATTTCAGTCGAATTAATTAATTTGTGGAAAAAGTTATAATTTTTGCCTTCAAGCGATTTGCTGATTTCAGTTGAATTAATTAATTTTTGGAAAAAAGTATAATTTTGGCTTGCACGTGATTTGTATTAATTAATTTTTGGAAAAAGGTATAATTTTGGCTTGCACGTGATTCGCTGATTTTATTTGAATTAATTAATTTTTGGGAAAAGGTATAATTTTTGCTTTCAAGCGATTTGCTGATTTTATTTTTATTAATTAATTTTTGGAAAAAGTTTTAAGTTTTGCTTGCATGCGATTAGCTGATTTCAGTTGAATTGATTAATTTTTGGAAAAAAGTATAATTTTGGCTTGCACGTCATTTGCTGATTTCATTTGAATTAATTAATTTTTGGAAAAAGGTATAATTTTGGCTTGCACGTGATTTGCTGATTTCAGTTGAATTAATTAATTTTTGGAAAAAGGTAAATTTTTGCTTTCAGGCGATTTGCTGATTTCATTTGAATTAATTAATTTTTGGAAAAAGGTATAATTTTTGCTTGCAGGCGATTTGCTGATTTCATTTGAATTAATTAATTTTTGGAAAAAGTTATAATTTTGCTTTCAAGCGATTTGTTGATTTCAGTTGAATTAATTAATTTTTGGAAAAAAGTATAAGTTTTGCTTGCACGCGATTTGCTGATTTCAGTTGAATTGATTAATTTTTGGAAAAAAGTATAATTTTGGCTTGCACGTCATTTGCTGATTTCATTTGAATTAATTAAATTTTGGAAAAAGGTATAATTTTGGCTTGCACGCGATTTGCTGATTTCAGTTGAATCAATTAATTTTTGGAAAAAAGTATAATTTTGGCTTGCACGTGATTTGCTGATTTCAGTTGAATTAATTAAATTTTGGAAAAAGGTATAATTTTTGCTTTCAAGCGATTTGCTGATTTCAGTTGAATTGATTAATTTTTGGAAAAAGGTATAATTTTGGCTTGCACGCGAGTTGCTGATTTCAGTTGAATTAATTAATTTTTGGAAAAAGGTATAATTTTTTATTGTAGACGATTTGCTGAGTCACTTTTGTGGCAGTTTCGTGAATTTAACAGGTGGAGTCTTTCTGAATCACTTTTGTGGCAATTTCATGAATTTAACAGGTAGAATCTATCTGAGTCACTTTTGTGGCAATTTCGTGAATTTAACTTTGGTTTTTTGTGACAGTGCCACTTTTCGTGAATTTTAACATTCATAATACAACTGAAACGCGAAAACTGCCCCGAATTGGCTACCAGGTGCTGAAGGCGCTGAACCATCTGAACCAGCACAGGTAAACGCTGCGTTGCCAATGTGTTTTAAATAGACAGGTGGAGTCTTTCTGAGTCACTTTTGTGGCAGTTTCGTGAATTTAACAGGTGGAGTCTTTCTGAATCACCTTTGTGGCAATTTCATGAATTTAACAGGTGGAATCTATCTGAGTCACTTTTGTGGCAATTTCGTGAATTTAACTTTGGTTTTTTGTGACAGTGCCACTTTTCGTGAATTTTAACATTCATAATACAACTGAAACGCGAAAACTGCCCCGAATTGGCTACCAGGTGCTGAAGGCGCTGAACCATCTGAACCAGCACGGGTAAACGCTGCGTTGCCAATGTTTTTTAAATAGACAGGTGGAGTCTTTCTGAGTCACTTTTGTGGCAGTTTCGTGAATTTAACAGGTGGAGTCTTTCTGAATCACCTTTGTGGCAATTTCATGAATTTAACAGGTGGAATCTATTTGAGTCACTTTTGTGGCAATTTCGTGAATTTAACTTTGGTTTTTTGTGACAGTGCCACTTTTCGTGAATTTTAAACATTCATAATACAACAGAAACGCGAAAACTGCCCCGAATTGGCTACCAGGTGCTGAAGGCGCTGAACCAGCACCAAGGTACTTTAAAAAGACAGGTAGCATCTTAACCGCTTTGACAGGTCACCATTTTGAATTTGTTTGACATTCATAGGAGGGCGCTTTTATAAACAAAACCACGTGAGTTTCAAGAAGAAGAAGAAGAAGAAGATATGGGCAAGTTTGGTGGTTTTATCAGGGAAAGTACTTGATTTCACTCTTTTTCGAATGTTTAAATGATTCATCTCTCTATTTAAGATCATTCGAGCGACCGAGTTGTGTTTTACAGCGAGTGAGCACGGTCCAGGAACGCTAGCAAGCTCTTGTTCTAGGGCGGGTGGCAAGACCTACGGACCGATACCATATTGAAACACTAGGAAGAATTTTGAGAATATTTGCATAAACTTCAACTTTCGTGCCACTTTTCGTGAATTTTAACTGTCGTAATACCACAGAAAAGCGAAAACAGCTCCGAAAAGAGCGTTCCCGAAGTAAACATCCCACCATCCCGTGAATGTCAAACTCTGAAGTTTTTTCTAAAATACGATCTGGGATTTGTTCTGCATAAAGCTACCTGTCTTTTTAAAGTACCTTGACCAGCACGGGTAAACGCTGCGTTGCCAATGTGTTTTAAATAGACAGGTGGGTCTTTCTGAGTCACTTTTGTGGCAGTTTCGTGAATTTAACAGGTGGAATCTATCTGAGTCACTTTTGTGGCAATTTCATGAATTTAACAGGTGGAATCAAGGTACTTTAAAAAGACAGGTAGCTTCTTAACCGCTTTGACAGGTCACCATTTTGAATTTGTTTGACATTCATAGCAGGGCGCTTTTATCAACAAAACCACGTGAGTTTCAAGAAGAAGAAGAAGAAGATGTGGGCAAGTTTGGTGGTTTTATCAGGAAAAGTACCTGATTTCACTCTTTTTCGAATGTTTAAATGATTCATCTCTCTATTTAAGATCATTCGAGCGACCGAGTTGTGTTTTACAGCGAGTGAGCACGGTCCAGGAACGCTAGCAAGCTCTTGTTCTAGGGCGGGTGGCAAGACCTACTTACCGATACCATATTGAAACACTAGGAAGAATTTTGGGAATATTTGCATAAACTTCAACTTTCGTGCCACTTTTCGTGAATTTTAACTGTCGTAATACCACGGAAAAGCGAAAACACCTCCGAAAAGAGCGTTCCCGAAGTAAACATCCCACCATCCCGTGAATGTCAAACTCTGAAGTTTTTTCTAAAATACGATCGGGGATTTGTTCTGGATAAAGCTACCTGTCTTTTTAAAGTACCTTGGGTGGAATCTATCTGAGTCACTTTTGTGGCAATTTCGTGAATTTAACTTTGGTTTTTTGTGACAGTGCCACTTTTCGTGAATTTTAACATTCATAATACAACAGAAACGCGAAAACTGCCCCGAATTGGCTACCAGGTGCTGAAGGCGCTGAACCATCTGAACCAGCACGGGTAAACGCTGCGTTGCCAATGTGTTTTAAATAGACAGGTGGGTCTTTCTGAGTCACTTTTGTGGCAGTTTCGTGAATTTAACAGGTGGAGTCTTTCTGAATCACTTTTGTGGCAATTTCATGAATTTAACAGGTGGAATCTATCTGAGTCACTTTTGTGGCAATTTCGTGAATTTAACTTTGGTTTTTTGTGACAGTGCCACTTTTCGTGAATTTTAACATTCATAATACAACTGAAACGCGAAAACTGCCCCGAATTGGCTACCAGGTGCTGAAGGCGCGGAACCATCTGAACCAGCACGGGTAAACGCTGCGTTGCCAATGTGTTTTAAATAGACAGGTGGAGTCTTTCTGAGTCACTTTTGTGGCAGTTTCGTGAATTTAACAGGTGGAGTCTTTCTGAATCACTTTTGTGGCAATTTCATGAATTTAACAGGTGGAATCTATCTGAGTCACTTTTGTGGCAATTTCGTGAATTTAACTTTGGTTTTTTGTGACAGTGCCACTTTTCGTGAATTTTAACATTCATAATACAACTGAAACGCGAAAACTGCCCCGAATTGGCTACCAGGTGCTGAAGGCGCTGAACCATCTGAACCAGCACGGGTAAACGCTGCGTTGCCAATGTGTTTTAAATAGACAGGTGGAGTCTTTCTGAGTCACTTTTGTGGCAGTTTCAAGGTACTTTAAAAAGACAGGTAGCTTTATCCAGAACAAATCCCCGATCGTATTTTAGAAAAAACTTCAGAGTTTGACATTCACGGGATGGTGGGATGTTTACTTCGGGAACGCTCTTTTCTGTTTTCGCTTTTCCATTGGTGTTTTGAAACGCAGTACGAAAGTTAAAGTTTTTCAACGAAAGTTAAAGTTTTTCAAATATTTTCAACGCTCTGCATAGTATTTCAAAATACCGTATGCATTTTGTGCAGCTTTGTTATGCAAAAATAACAGAACCAATGTGAAAAATCGTAGCACGATTGTTATGTTTCATACTTTTCCGCGAGAGAGTGAGCTAGCTCAACAATGGATCGCATTTTGCGGACGAGATGCAAATTGGTGTCCATCTAAATGTAGTGCGATATGTTCGGAGCATTTTAAGGATGAGGATTATCAGTTAGATAAATCTCCATTGATTAAATGTCACAGCAACTTGCGAACCTTGAAGAAAACAGGTATGATATTATACACATTCAAATGAACTTTTCATCTTAGATTAACTTGTTTCTTTTAGCTGTTCCCTCTGTGTACGAATCCAACCAAAATACGCCTGTAAATACGATGCAGCAGGAGGAACAGCTAGTAGTTAAAAGTTACGCTCTGTATAAGTCGTCCGAAGGTACGGGTACGGTTTGGGATTCGGATTCTGCGGTTGAAAATCGGGATTCCCCCACCTCCTTCGCCCCTCGAATTAGAAAATAAAAGATTGAAGGAAGTTAATGGACAATTGATGAAAAAATTAAGCGAACTTCATAATGAAAATAAAGCACTCAAACAGGAACTCCAAAAAAGCAAAAAAAAAAAATAGAACATATTGAAAGGAGTCCTATAGCTAAAACCAAAATTAACTCTATTATAAAAAATAGGCTTAAAGCAACATTATCAAGTAATCAGTTAGATGTAATTTTAAACGTAAGGAAACGGGTGAAGTGGTCCTTAGACGAAATAAGCGCAGCTCTTACATTAAGGTATTTTTCAAAACGAGCTTATAAATATTTAGCTAGAGATTTAAAGTATCCACTTCCTTCCATATCCACATTACAACGCCATGCGAGAACTTTTAACCTTAAGCAAGGTGTGTTAGAAGATGTAATCAATATGATAGGGAACTTTACTCGAACTTTTGAGAAACAGGACAAGGAATGTGTCTTAAGTTTCGATGAAATGAAGGTATCTGAAGTAATGGAGTACGATATTGCAGCAGATGAAATTATGGGTCCTTTTAATTATGTTCAAGTTGTTATGGCGCGTGGCCTTTTCCAAAAATGGAAACAACCCGTATACATCGGATTTGACCAAAAAAATGACGAAGGAAATCGTGAATACTTTAATAGAAAAACTTTATCATAAAGGGGTTAATGTGGTATCCATCGTCAGTGATAATGCTTCGACAAATATATCTTGCTGGAAAGAATTGGGTGTAGTAAGCTATAATGAACCCTTTTTTAAACACCCTGTGACAAACACTAGAGTTTATGTGATTCCGGATGCACCCCATCTTTTAAAATTGATGAGAAATTGGCTGCTAAAGCCAGGTTTTGAATATAATGGGCACAAAATTCAATCCGATATATTATGGGATTTAGTATCTGAAAGAGATAATTTAGAAATTACATCGACATTTAAACTAACAAAGGGTCATATTTTGTTGACTTCTTTAGAAAAGCAAAACGTGAGAAAAGCAGCAGAATTATTGTCGCGAACAACGGCTGTTGCTTTGCGGCACTATTATCCACACAATGAGAACGCGATCAATCTTGCCAACTTTATTGAAAAAATAGATTTGTGGTTTAATATTTCTAACTCGTGTAGTCCAGTCGCCAAGCTGGACTACAAAAAAACGTTCACCGGCAATGAAAATCAAATTTCAGCATTAGACGAAATGCACGAGTTCCTTTGAAACATGCGTGTGATAGGAAAAACTAATTTACAGATTTTTCAAAAATCAATGCTCATGCAAATAACAGGCTTAAAACTGTTATTCGTGGATATGAAGGCAAAACATAACATCACATTTTTATCCACACGAAAGGTAAGCATACCACTCGCAAAGCAAGAAATTTTTGTATATCTAATATAATATTTCTTTTCTATATTTACAGCTAAATCAGGATGTGCTGGAAAACTTCTTTTCACAAATTAGACAGATAGGTGGGGTACACGATCACCCTTCACCTAAAAGTTGCGTTCATAGAATTAGGCTAATAGTTTTAGGCAAGACACCAACTATTTTAAAAAACCATACTAACATTGTACAAGTTGAGGCAGAAGATCTACAAGAATTTGAAGAAGATGAAACCTTTATAATGGCGAAGTTATTTTCAGGGCCTTCAATCGTAATACCGAATACTGATTTACATGACCGCGAAAACTCGGAAAGTAGTGAAATATTGAGTTCCGTAAGTAGTTCGATGGGCGAAAATACGGGCCAAGAAAGCGACGGACTACAATACATAGTAGGATTTTTAGCGAACAAGTTCAAATCAAAATATCCGGAGCTTCAATTGGGAACACAATCTTTAAACATCAAGAGCGATCATAGCTATTCACATCCTCCCAGCTATCTACAACATTTATCCGTAGGAGGGCTGTTTGTGCCGTCAGAAGAGTTCCTAAAATCATGTCATAAAATGGAAAAGATATTCCAAAAAATCCACCCTAATGGTAAATTTCAATACACTCAAAATGTTGTAGCCAGATGTTCCACCAAAATAGAAACCAAAATGAAAGATCTACCGCCAACGATAATCAGATATTTTGTTAAGCTTCGAGTGAATGTTCGTATACGATATATCAACATGAAAAATCTCAATGAAAAAAGGTTACTGCCCAAACGGAAATTACCGACTAATGAAAAAAGGACAAAGAAAATGAGGAAGATAGTAAATTAGGAATCAAAACTTGAAGCATTAGTTCGCCGCGGTGAACAATTCGCGCGCGCTTCCGTTGGGGTCAGCAGTTAGCGATACTTTCAAGTGCTAAAAGCGAAACGATGTAGCTAGAACAGTGCAGATTGAAACGTTCCTAAATATACCATGACAAAGAGACAAACAACTCAAGACAATGAGGAAAATTATTAGTTGTTATCATTGAAATTATTATTATCAGCAGCATCAGCTGAGCCGGATCAATCTCGAATCGGGCAGATTTTTCCGAAAGCCAAAATAGAATGAAATGAGTCACTGCGTCATCTCACGCCCTTCGACTGCCAAGCAACAAGCTGCCGACCGTTGAATCGATGGCTGCATTACCGCTCGCGGCAGGAGCTAAATCAGCCGAACCGGCGACAACATGCCTCACTATCAACATCCCCATCCTCTTCATCAACGAGCGTTTTCTTACCCTTCAGCAGCGGTGAGATGGATTTAGAACCGGTTCCGGTCTCCTTCATGACCTCACTCAAACGCGTCTCTGAGATTCGCGGGACGATCCCGACGATCGACTGCCCGTTGTTGGTGCCGCAACTGTTGCTGGTGACTTCCCACCCTTGCGATACTTCCGCAACACCTTGTACCGCGGCATGCCTTTCCACGCAAGTTTTCCACATTAATGCTCGCCTCATCTTCCTCGTATGCTTCTCCCGATTCAGTTTTTTACGACAGCACCCGCAGCTCCTGGATCACGGGCCCCTCGAACAGGTGTCGCAACGCATCGCACACGGCAAAGAACGACCTGCTCTCGCCAATGTAAACTATGTTGCTCGGAGCGGTCACAATTAGTAATTCACCGGTTCAGCACGCACGATGCATCAACACGGCGGAGGGCGCGTCTTCTATTGCGAACGTAACCACGGTTGGCGACTGCTGGCCAACATCAAAGTCGTGCGTGATGCCGTCGTTCATGATCCGCTCAGTGCAGCAGAGATGAAGGGCGGGCGGTGAAGAAACACGCAGGAAACACTCGATGTTTCCTACCGACTCGAGTTTCCGTCCTCGGACCTCTCCATCGGTCGTATCGACCAATAGTTCTTGCCACCTATACCAGAACAAGAGCTGGCTAGCGTTCCTGTACCGTGCTCACTCGCTGTAAAACATAACTCGGTTGCTCGAATGATCTTAAATAGAGAGATGAATCATTTAAACATCCGAAAAAGAGTGAAATCAGGTACTTTCCTTGATAAAACCACCAAACTTGCCCATATCTTCTTCTTCTTCTTCTTGAAACTCACGTGGTTTTGTTGATAAAAGCGCCCTGCTATTATATAGCAATTTCATGAATTTCACAGGTGGAATCTATCTGAGTCACTTTTGTGGCAATTTCGTGAATTTAACTTTGGTTTTTTGTGACAGTGCCACTTTTCGTGAATTTTAACATTCATAATACAACAGAAACGCGAAAACTGCCCCGAATTGGCTACCAGGTGCTGAAGGCGCTGAACCATCTGAACCAGCACGGGTAAACGCTGCGTTGCCAATGTGTTTTAAATAGACAGGTGGAGTCTTTCTGAGTCACTTTTGTGGCAGTTTCGTGAATTTAACAGGTGGAGTCTTTCTGAATCACTTTTGTGGCAATTTCATGAATTTAACAGGTGGAATCTATCTGAGTCACTTTTGTGGCAATTTCGTGAATTTAACTTTGGTTTTTTGTGACAGTGCCACTTTTCGTGAATTTTAACATTCATAATACAACTGAAACGCGAAAACTGCCCCGAATTGGCTACCAGGTGCTGAAGGCGCTGAACCATCTGAACCAGCACGGGTAAACGCTGCGTTGCCAATGTGTTTTAAATAGACAGGTGGAGTCTTTCTGAGTCACTTTTGTGGCAGTTTCAAGGTACTTTAAAAAGACAGGTAGCTTTATCCAGAACAAATCCCCGATCGTATTTTAGAAAAAACTTCAGAGTTTGACATTCACGGGATGGTGGGATGTTTACTTCGGGAACGCTCTTTTCTGTTTTCGCTTTTCCATTGGTGTTTTGAAACGCAGTACGAAAGTTAAAGTTTTTCAACGAAAGTTAAAGTGTTTCAAATATTTTCAACGCTCTGCATAGTATTTCAAAATACCGTATGCATTTTGTGCAGCTTTGTTATGCAAAAATAACAGAACCAATGTGAAAAATCGTAGCACGATTGTTATGTTTCATACTTTTCCGCGAGAGAGTGAGCTAGCTCAACAATGGATCGCATTTTGCGGACGAGATGCAAATTGGTGTCCATCTAAATGTAGTGCGATATGTTCGGAGCATTTTAAGGATGAGGATTATCAGTTAGATAAATCTCCATTGATTAAATGTCACAGCAACTTGCGAACCTTGAAGAAAACAGGTATGATATTATACACATTCAAATGAACTTTTCATCTTAGATTAACTTGTTTCTTTTAGCTGTTCCCTCTGTGTACGAATCCAACCAAAATACGCCTGTAAATACGATGCAGCAGGAGGAACAGCTAGTAGTTAAAAGTTACGCTCTGTATAAGTCGTCCGAAGGTACGGGTACGGTTTGGGATTCGGATTCTGCAGTTGAAAATCGGGATTCCCCCACCTCCTTCGCCCCTCGAATTAGAAAATAAAAGATTGAAGGAAGTTAATGGACAATTGATGAAAAAATTAAGCGAACTTCATAATGAAAATAAAGCACTCAAACAGGAACTCCAAAAAAGCAAAAAAAAAATAGAACATATTGAAAGGAGTCCTATAGCTAAAACCAAAATTAACTCTATTATAAAAAATAGGCTTAAAGCAACATTATCAAGTAATTAGTTAGATGTAATTTTAAACGTAAGGAAACGGGTGAAGTGGTCCTTAGACGAAATAAGCGCAGCTCTTACATTAAGGTATTTTTCAAAACGAGCTTATAAATATTTAGCTAGAGATTTAAAGTATCCACTTCCTTCCATATCCACATTACAACGCCATGCGAGAACTTTTAACCTTAAGCAAGGTGTGTTAGAAGATGTAATCAATATGATAGGGAACTTTACTCGAACTTTTGAGAAACAGGACAAGGAATGTGTCTTAAGTTTCGATGAAATGAAGGTATCTGAAGTAATGGAGTACGATATTGCAGCAGATGAAATTATGGGTCCTTTTAATTATGTTCAAGTTGTTATGGCGCGTGGCCTTTTCCAAAAATGGAAACAACCCGTATACATCGGATTTGACCAAAAAAATGACGATGGAAATCGTGAATACTTTAATAGAAAAACTTTATCATAAAGGGGTTAATGTGGTATCCATCGTCAGTGATAATGCTTCGACAAATATATCTTGCTGGAAAGAATTGGGTGTAGTAAGCTATAATGAACCCTTTTTTAAACACCCTGTGACAAACACTAGAGTTTATGTGATTCCGGATGCACCCCATCTTTTAAAATTGATGAGAAATTGGCTGCTAAAGCCAGGTTTTGAATATAATGGGCACAAAATTCAATCCGATATATTATGGGATTTAGTATCTGAAAGAGATAATTTAGAAATTACATCGACATTTAAACTAACAAAGGGTCATATTTTGTTGACTTCTTTAGAAAAGCAAAACGTGAGAAAAGCAGCAGAATTATTGTCGCGAACAACGGCTGTTGCTTTGCGGCACTATTATCCACACAATGAGAACGCGATCAATCTTGCCAACGTTATTGAAAAAATAGATTTGTGGTTTAATATTTCTAACTCGTGTAGTCCAGTCGCCAAGCTGGACTACAAAAAAACGTTCTCCGGCAATGAAAATCAAATTTCAGCATTAGACGAAATGCACGAGTTCCTTTGAAACATGCGTGTGATAGGAAAAACTAATTTACAGATTTTTCAAAAATCAATGCTCATGCAAATAACAGGCTTAAAACTGTTATTCGTGGATATGAAGGCAAAACATAACATCACATTTTTATCCACACGAAAGGTAAGCATACCACTCGCAAAGCAAGAAATTTTTGTATATCTAATATAATATTTCTTTTCTATATTTACAGCTAAATCAGGATGTGTTGGAAAACTTCTTTTCACAAATTAGACAGATAGGTGGGGTACACGATCACCCTTCACCTAAAAGTTGCGTTCATAGAATTAGGCTAATAGTTTTAGGCAAGACACCAACTATTTTAAAAAACCATACTAACATTGTACAAGTTGAGGCAGAAGATCTACAAGAATTTGAAGAAGATGAAACCTTTATAATGGCGAAGTTATTTTCAGGGCCTTCAATCGTAATACCGAATACTGATTTACATGACCGCGAAAACTCGGAAAGTAGTGAAATATTGAGTTCCGTAAGTAGTTCGATGGGCGAAAATACGGGCCAAGAAAGCGACGGACTACAATACATAGTAGGATTTTTAGCGAACAAGTTCAAATCAAAATATCCGGAGCTTCAATTGGGAACACAATCTTTAAACATCAAGAGCGATCATAGCTATTCACATCCTCCCAGCTATCTACAACATTTATCCGTAGGAGGGCTGTTTGTGCCGTCAGAAGAGTTCCTAAAATCATGTCATAAAATGGAAAAGATATTCCAAAAAATCCACCCTAATGGTAAATTTCAATACACTCAAAATGTTGTAGCCAGATGTTCCACCAAAATAGAAACCAAAATGAAAGATCTACCGCCAACGATAATCAGATATTTTGTTAAGCTTCGAGTGAATGTTCGTATACGATATATCAACATGAAAAATCTCAATGAAAAAAGGTTACTGCCCAAACGGAAATTACCGACTAATGAAAAAAGGACAAAGAAAATGAGGAAGATAGTAAATTAGGAATCAAAACTTGAAGCATTAGTTCGCCGCGGTGAACAATTCGCGCGCGCTTTCGTTGGGGTCAGCAGTTAGCGATACTTTCAAGTGCTAAAAGCGAAACGATGTAGCTAGAACAGTGCAGATTGAAACGTTCCTAAATATACCATGACAAAGAGACAAACAACTCAAGACAATGAGGAAAATTATTAGTTGTTATCATTGAAATTATTATTATCAGCAGCATCAGCTGAGCCGGATCAATCTCGAATCGGGCAGATTTTTCCGAAAGCCAAAATAGAATGAAATGAGTCACTGCGTCATCTCACGCCCTTCGACTGCCAAGCAACAAGCTGCCGACCGTTGAATCGATGGCTGCATTACCGCTCGCGGCAGGAGCTAAATCAGCCGAACCGGCGACAACATGCCTCACTATCAACATCCCCATCCTCTTCATCAACGAGCGTTTTCTTACCCTTCAGCAGCGGTGAGATGGATTTAGAACCGGCTCCGGTCTCCTTCATGACCTCACTCAAACGCGTCTCTGAGATTCGCGGGACGATCCCGACGATCGACTGCCCGTTGTTGGTGCCGCAACTGTTGCTGGTGGCTTCCCACCCTTGCGATACTTCCGCAACACCTTGTACCGCGGCATGCCTTTACACGCAAGTTTTCCACATTAATGCTCGCCTCATCTTCCTCGTATGCTTCTCCCGATTCAGTTTTTTACGACAGCACCCGCAGCTCCTGGATCACGGGCCCCTCGAACAGGTGTCGCAACGCATCGCACACGGCAAAGAACGACCTGCTCTCGCCAATGTAAACTATGTTGCTCGGAGCGGACACAATTAGTAATTCACCGGTTCAGCACGCACGATGCATCAACACGGCGGAGGGCGCGTCTTCTATTGCGAACGTAACCACGGTTGGCGACTGCTGGCCAACATCAAAGTCGTGCGTGATGCCGTCGTTCATGATCCGCTCAGTGCAGCAGAGATGAAGGGCGGGCGGTGAAGAAACACGCAGGAAACACTCGATGTTTCCTACCGACTCGAGTTTCCGTCCTCGGACCTCTCCATCGGTCGTATCGACCAATAGTTCTTGCCACCTATACCAGAACAAGAGCTGGCTAGCGTTCCTATACCGTGCTCACTCGCTGTAAAACATAACTCGGTTGCTCGAATGATCTTAAATAGAGAGATGAATCATTTAAACATCCGAAAAAGAGTGAAATCAGGTACTTTCCTTGATAAAACCACCAAACTTGCCCATATCTTCTTCTTCTTCTTCTTGAAACTCACGTGGTTTTGTTGATAAAAGCGCCCTGCTATTATATAGCAATTTCATGAATTTCACAGGTGGAATCTATCTGAGTCACTTTTGTGGCAATTTCGTGAATTTAACTTTGGTTTTTTGTGACAGTGCCACTTTTCGTGAATTTTAACATTCATAATACAACAGAAACGCGAAAACTGCCCCGAATTGGCTACCAGGTGCTGAAGGCGCTGAACCATCTGAACCAGCACGGGTAAACGCTGCGTTGCCAATGTGTTTTAAATAGACAGGTGGAGTCTTTCTGAGTCACTTTTGTGGCAGTTTCGTGAATTTAACAGGTGGAGTCTTTCTGAATCACTTTTGTGGCAATTTCATGAATTTAACAGGTGGAATCTATCTGAGTCACTTTTGTGGCAATTTCGTGAATTTAACTTTGGTTTTTTGTGACAGTGCCACTTTTCGTGAATTTTAACATTCATAATACAACTGAAACGCGAAAACTGCCCCGAATTGGCTACCAGGTGCTGAAGGCGCTGAACCATCTGAACCAGCACGGGTAAACGCTGCGTTGCCAATGTGTTTTAAATAGACAGGTGGGTCTTTCTGAGTCACTTTTGTGGCAGTTTCGTGAATTTAACAGGTGGAGTCTTTCTGAATCACTTTTGTGGCAATTTCATGAATTTAACAGGTGGAATCTATCTGAGTCACTTTTGTGGCAATTTCGTGAATTTAACTTTGGTTTTTTGTGACAGTGCCACTTTTCGTGAATTTTAACATTCATAATACAACAGAAACGCGAAAACTGCCCCGAATTGGCTACCAGGTGCTGAAGGCGCTGAACCATCTGAACCAGCACGGGTAAACGCTGCGTTGCCAATGTGTTTTAAATAGACAGGTGGGTCTTTCTGAGTCACTTTTGTGGCAGTTTCGTGAATTTAACAGGTGGAGTCTTTCTGAATCACTTTTGTGGCAATTTCATGAATTTCACAGGTGGAATCTATCTGAGTCACTTTTGTGGCAATTTCGTGAATTTAACTTTGGTTTTTTGTGACAGTGCCAGTTTTCGTGAATTTTAACATTCATAATACAACTGAAACGCGAAAACTGCCCCGAATTGGCTACCAGGTGCTGAGGGCGCTGAACCATCTGAACCAGCACGGGTAAACGCTGCGTTGCCAATGTGTTTTAAATAGACAGGTGGAGTCTTTCTGAGTCACTTTTGTGGCAGTTTCGTGAATTTAACAGGTGGAGTCTTTCTGAGTCACTTTTGTGGCAATTTCATGAATTTAACAGGTGGAATCTATCTGAGTCACTTTTGTGGCAATTTCGTGAATTTAACTTTGGTTTTTTGTGACAGTGCCACTTTTCGTGAATTTTAACATTCATAATACAACAGAAACGCGAAAACTGCCCCGAATTGGCTACCAGGTGCTGAAGGCGCTGAACCATCTGAACCAGCACGGGTAAACGCTGCGTTGCCAATGTGTTTTAAATAGACAGGTGGAGTCTTTCTGAGTCACTTTTGTGGCAGTTTCGTGAATTTAACAGGTGGAGTCTTTCTGAATCACTTTTGTGGCAATTTCATGAATTTAACAGGTGGAATCTATCTGAGTCACTTTTGTGGCAATTTCGTGAATTTAACTTTGGTTTTTTGTGACAGTGCCACTTTTCGTGAATTTTAACATTCATAATACAACTGAAACGCGAAAACTGCCCCGAATTGGCTACCAGGTGCTGAAGGCGCTGAACCATCTGAACCAGCACGGGTAAACGCTGCGTTGCCAATGTGTTTTAAATAGACAGGTGGAGTCTTTCTGAGTCACTTTTGTGGCAGTTTCAAGGTACTTTAAAAAGACAGGTAGCTTTATCCAGAACAAATCCCCGATCGTATTTTAGAAAAAACTTCAGAGTTTGACATTCACGGGATGGTGGGATGTTTACTTCGGGAACGCTCTTTTCTGTTTTCGCTTTTCCATTGGTGTTTTGAAACGCAGTACGAAAGTTAAAGTTTTTCAACGAAAGTTAAAGTGTTTCAAATATTTTCAACGCTCTGCATAGTATTTCAAAATACCGTATGCATTTTGTGCAGCTTTGTTATGCAAAAATAACAGAACCAATGTGAAAAATCGTAGCACGATTGTTATGTTTCATACTTTTCCGCGAGAGAGTGAGCTAGCTCAACAATGGATCGCATTTTGCGGACGAGATGCAAATTGGTGTCCATCTAAATGTAGTGCGATATGTTCGGAGCATTTTAAGGATGAGGATTATCAGTTAGATAAATCTCCATTGATTAAATGTCACAGCAACTTGCGAACCTTGAAGAAAACAGGTATGATATTATACACATTCAAATGAACTTTTCATCTTAGATTAACTTGTTTCTTTTAGCTGTTCCCTCTGTGTACGAATCCAACCAAAATACGCCTGTAAATACGATGCAGCAGGAGGAACAGCTAGTAGTTAAAAGTTACGCTCTGTATAAGTCGTCCGAAGGTACGGGTACGGTTTGGGATTCGGATTCTGCAGTTGAAAATCGGGATTCCCCCACCTCCTTCGCCCCTCGAATTAGAAAATAAAAGATTGAAGGAAGTTAATGGACAATTGATGAAAAAATTAAGCGAACTTCATAATGAAAATAAAGCACTCAAACAGGAACTCCAAAAAAGCAAAAAAAAAATAGAACATATTGAAAGGAGTCCTATAGCTAAAACCAAAATTAACTCTATTATAAAAAATAGGCTTAAAGCAACATTATCAAGTAATTAGTTAGATGTAATTTTAAACGTAAGGAAACGGGTGAAGTGGTCCTTAGACGAAATAAGCGCAGCTCTTACATTAAGGTATTTTTCAAAACGAGCTTATAAATATTTAGCTAGAGATTTAAAGTATCCACTTCCTTCCATATCCACATTACAACGCCATGCGAGAACTTTTAACCTTAAGCAAGGTGTGTTAGAAGATGTAATCAATATGATAGGGAACTTTACTCGAACTTTTGAGAAACAGGACAAGGAATGTGTCTTAAGTTTCGATGAAATGAAGGTATCTGAAGTAATGGAGTACGATATTGCAGCAGATGAAATTATGGGTCCTTTTAATTATGTTCAAGTTGTTATGGCGCGTGGCCTTTTCCAAAAATGGAAACAACCCGTATACATCGGATTTGACCAAAAAATGACGAAGGAAATCGTGAATACTTTAATAGAAAAACTTTATCATAAAGGGGTTAATGTGGTATCCATCGTCAGTGATAATGCTTCGACAAATATATCTTGCTGGAAAGAATTGGGTGTAGTAAGCTATAATGAACCCTTTTTTAAACACCCTGTGACAAACACTAGAGTTTATGTGATTCCGGATGCACCCCATCTTTTAAAATTGATGAGAAATTGGCTGCTAAAGCCAGGTTTTGAATATAATGGGCACAAAATTCAATCCGATATATTATGGGATTTAGTATCTGAAAGAGATAATTTAGAAATTACATCGACATTTAAACTAACAAAGGGTCATATTTTGTTGACTTCTTTAGAAAAGCAAAACGTGAGAAAAGCAGCAGAATTATTGTCGCGAACAACGGCTGTTGCTTTGCGGCACTATTATCCACACAATGAGAACGCGATCAATCTTGCCAACGTTATTGAAAAAATAGATTTGTGGTTTAATATTTCTAACTCGTGTAGTCCAGTCGCCAAGCTGGACTACAAAAAAACGTTCACCGGCAATGAAAATCAAATTTCAGCATTAGACGAAATGCACGAGTTCCTTTGAAACATGCGTGTGATAGGAAAAACTAATTTACAGATTTTTCAAAAATCAATGCTCATGCAAATAACAGGCTTAAAACTGTTATTCGTGGATATGAAGGCAAAACATAACATCACATTTTTATCCACACGAAAGGTAAGCATACCACTCGCAAAGCAAGAAATTTTTGTATATCTAATATAATATTTCTTTTCTATATTTACAGCTAAATCAGGATGTGCTGGAAAACTTCTTTTCACAAATTAGACAGATAGGTGGGGTACACGATCACCCTTCACCTAAAAGTTGCGTTCATAGAATTAGGCTAATAGTTTTAGGCAAGACACCAACTATTTTAAAAAACCATACTAACATTGAACAAGTTGAGGCAGAAGATCTACAAGAATTTGAAGAAGATGAAACCTTTATAATGGCGAAGTTATTTTCAGGGCCTTCAATCGTAATAGCGAATACTGATTTACATGACCGCGAAAACTCGGAAAGTAGTAAAATATTGAGTTCCATAAGTAGTTCGATGGGCGAAAATACGGGCCAAGAAAGCGACGGACTACAATACATAGTAGGATTTTTAGCGAACAAGTTCAAATCAAAATATCCGGAGCTTCAATTGGGAACACAATCTTTAAACATCAAGAGCGATCATAGCTATTCACATCCTCCCAGCTATCTACAACATTTATCCGTAGGAGGGCTGTTTGTGCCGTCAGAAGAGTTCCTAAAATCATGTCATAAAATGGAAAAGATATTCCAAAAAATCCACCCTAATGGTAAATTTCAATACACTCAAAATGTTGTAGCCAGATGTTCCACCAAAATAGAAACCAAAATGAAAGATCTACCGCCAACGATAATCAGATATTTTGTTAAGCTTCGAGTGAATGTTCGTATACGATATATCAACATGAAAAATCTCAATGAAAAAAGGTTACTGCCCAAACGGAAATTACCGACTAATGAAAAAAGGACAAAGAAAATGAGGAAGATAGTAAATTAGGAATCAAAACTTGAAGCATTAGTTCGCCGCGGTGAACAATTCGCGCGCGCTTCCGTTGGGGTCAGCAGTTAGCGATACTTTCAAGTGCTAAAAGCGAAACGATGTAGCTAGAACAGTGCAGATTGAAACGTTCCTAAATATACCATGACAAAGAGACAAACAACTCAAGACAATGAGGAAAATTATTAGTTGTTATCATTGAAATTATTATTATCAGCAGCATCAGCTGAGCCGGATCAATCTCGAATCGGGCAGATTTTTCCGAAAGCCAAAATAGAATGAAATGAGTCACTGCGTCATCTCACGCCCTTCGACTGCCAAGCAACAAGCTGCCGACCGTTGAATCGATGGCTGCATTACCGCTCGCGGCAGGAGCTAAATCAGCCGAACCGGCGACAACATGCCTCACTATCAACATCCCCATCCTCTTCATCAACGAGCGTTTTCTTACCCTTCAGCAGCGGTGAGATGGATTTAGAACCGGCTCCGGTCTCCTTCATGACCTCACTCAAACGCGTCTCTGAGATTCGCGGGACGATCCCGACGATCGACTGCCCGTTGTTGGTGCCGCAACTGTTGCTGGTGGCTTCCCACCCTTGCGAT
Source organism: Anopheles darlingi (assembly GCF_943734745.1). Classification (NCBI taxonomy): domain Eukaryota; kingdom Metazoa; phylum Arthropoda; class Insecta; order Diptera; family Culicidae; genus Anopheles; species Anopheles darlingi. Next base: position 57,536 of record NC_064873.1, read on the forward strand.
ACTTCCGCAACACCTTGTACCGCGGCATGCCTTTACACGCAAGTTTTCCACATTAATGCTCGCCTCATCTTCCTCGTATGCTTCTCCCGATTCAGTTTTTTACGACAGCACCCGCAGCTCCTGGATCACGGGCCCCTCGAACAGGTGTCGCAACGCATCGCACACGGCAAAGAACGACCTGCTCTCGCCAATGTAAACTATGTTGCTCGGAGCGGACACAATTAGTAATTCACCGGTTCAGCACGCACGATGCATCAACACGGCGGAGGGCGCGTCTTCTATTGCGAACGTAACCACGGTTGGCGACTGCTGGCCAACATCAAAGTCGTGCGTGATGCCGTCGTTCATGATCCGCTCAGTGCAGCAGAGATGAAGGGCGGGCGGTGAAGAAACACGCAGGAAACACTCGATGTTTCCTACCGACTCGAGTTTCCGTCCTCGGACCTCTCCATCGGTCGTATCGACCAATAGTTCTTGCCACCTATACCAGAACAAGAGCTGGCTAGCGTTCCTATACCGTGCTCACTCGCTGTAAAACATAACTCGGTTGCTCGAATGATCTTAAATAGAGAGATGAATCATTTAAACATCCGAAAAAGAGTGAAATCAGGTACTTTCCTTGATAAAACCACCAAACTTGCCCATATCTTCTTCTTCTTCTTCTTGAAACTCACGTGGTTTTGTTGATAAAAGCGCCCTGCTATTATATAGCAATTTCATGAATTTCACAGGTGGAATCTATCTGAGTCACTTTTGTGGCAATTTCGTGAATTTAACTTTGGTTTTTTGTGACAGTGCCACTTTTCGTGAATTTTAACATTCATAATACAACAGAAACGCGAAAACTGGCCCGAATTGGCTACCAGGTGCTGAAGGCGCTGAACCATCTGAACCAGCACGGGTAAACGCTGCGTTGCCAATGTGTTTTAAATCGACAGGTGGAGTCTTTCTGAGTCACTTTTGTGGCAATTTCATAAATTTCACAGGTGGAATCTATCTGAGTCACTTTTGTGGCAATTTCGTGAATTTAACTTTGGTTTTTTGTGACAGTGCCACTTTTCGTGAATTTTAACATTCATAATACAACTGAAACGCGAAAACTGGCCCGAATTGGCTACCAGGTGCTGAAGGCGCTGAACCATCTGAACCAGCACGGGTAAACGCTGCGTTGTCAATGTGTTTTAAATAGACAGGTGGAGTCTTTCTGAGTCACTTTTGTGGCAGTTTCGTGAATTTAACAGGTGAGTCTTTCTGAATCACTTTTGTGGCAATTTCATGAATTTAACAGGTGGAATCTATCTGAGTCACTTTTGTGGCAATTTCGTGAATTTAACTTTGGTTTTTTGTGACAGTGCCACTTTTCGTGAATTTTAACATTCATAATACAACTGAAACGCGAAAACTGCCCCGAATTGGCTACCAGGTGCTGAAGGCGCTGAACCATCTGAACCAGCACGGGTAAACGCTGCGTTGCCAATGTGTTTTAAATAGACAGGTGGAGTCTTTCTGAGTCACTTTTGTGGCAGTTTCAAGGTACTTTAAAAAGACAGGTAGTTTTATCCAGAACAAATCCCCGATCGTATTTTAGAAAAAACTTCAGAGTTTGACATTCACGGGATGGTGGGATGTTTACTTCGGGAACGCTCTTTTCTGTTTTCGCTTTTCCATTGGTGTTTTGAAACGCAGTACGAAAGTTAAAGTTTTTCAACGAAAGTTAAAGTGTTTCAAATATTTTCAACGCTCTGCATAGTATTTCAAAATATCGTATGCATTTTGTGCAGCTTTGTTATGCAAAAATAACAGAACCAATGTGAAAAATCGTAGCACGATTGTTATGTTTCATACTTTTCCGCGAGAGAGTGAGCTAGCTCAACAATGGATCGCATTTTGCGGACGAGATGCAAATTGGTGTCCATCTAAATGTAGTGCGATATGTTCGGAGCATTTTAAGGATGAGGATTATCAGTTAGATAAATCTCCATTGATTAAATGTCACAGCAACTTGCGAACCTTGAAGAAAACAGGTATGATATTATACACATTCAAATGAACTTTTCATCTTAGATTAACTTGTTTCTTTTAGCTGTTCCCTCTGTGTACGAATCCAACCAAAATACGCCTGTAAATACGATGCAGCAGGAGGAACAGCTAGTAGTTAAAAGTTACGCTCTGTATAAGTCGTCCGAAGGTACGGGTACGGTTTGGGATTCGGATTCTGCAGTTGAAAATCGGGATTCCCCCACCTCCTTCGCCCCTCGAATTAGAAAATAAAAGATTGAAGGAAGTTAATGGACAATTGATGAAAAAATTAAGCGAACTTCATAATGAAAATAAAGCACTCAAACAGGAACTCCAAAAAAGCAAAAAAAAAATAGAACATATTGAAAGGAGTCCTATAGCTAAAACCAAAATTAACTCTATTATAAAAAATAGGCTTAAAGCAACATTATCAAGTAATTAGTTAGATGTAATTTTAAACGTAAGGAAACGGGTGAAGTGGTCCTTAGACGAAATAAGCGCAGCTCTTACATTAAGGTATTTTTCAAAACGAGCTTATAAATATTTAGCTAGAGATTTAAAGTATCCACTTCCTTCCATATCCACATTACAACGCCATGCGAGAACTTTTAACCTTAAGCAAGGTGTGTTAGAAGATGTAATCAATATGATAGGGAACTTTACTCGAACTTTTGAGAAACAGGACAAGGAATGTGTCTTAAGTTTCGATGAAATGAAGGTATCTGAAGTAATGGAGTACGATATTGCAGCAGATGAAATTATGGGTCCTTTTAATTATGTTCAAGTTGTTATGGCGCGTGGCCTTTTCCAAAAATGGAAACAACCCGTATACATCGGATTTGACCAAAAAATGACGAAGGAAATCGTGAATACTTTAATAGAAAAACTTTATCATAAAGGGGTTAATGTGGTATCCATCGTCAGTGATAATGCTTCGACAAATATATCTTGCTGGAAAGAATTGGGTGTAGTAAGCTATAATGAACCCTTTTTTAAACACCCTGTGACAAACACTAGAGTTTATGTGATTCCGGATGCACCCCATCTTTTAAAATTGATGAGAAATTGGCTGCTAAAGCCAGGTTTTGAATATAATGGGCACAAAATTCAATCCGATATATTATGGGATTTAGTATCTGAAAGAGATAATTTAGAAATTACATCGACATTTAAACTAACAAAGGGTCATATTTTGTTGACTTCTTTAGAAAAGCAAAACGTGAGAAAAGCAGCAGAATTATTGTCGCGAACAACGGCTGTTGCTTTGCGGCACTATTATCCACACAATGAGAACGCGATCAATCTTGCCAACGTTATTGAAAAAATAGATTTGTGGTTTAATATTTCTAACTCGTGTAGTCCAGTCGCCAAGCTGGACTACAAAAAAACGTTCACCGGCAATGAAAATCAAATTTCAGCATTAGACGAAATGCACGAGTTCCTTTGAAACATGCGTGTGATAGGAAAAACTAATTTACAGATTTTTCAAAAATCAATGCTCATGCAAATAACAGGCTTAAAACTGTTATTCGTGGATATGAAGGCAAAACATAACATCACATTTTTATCCACACGAAAGGTAAGCATACCACTCGCAAAGCAAGAAATTTTTGTATATCTAATATAATATTTCTTTTCTATATTTACAGCTAAATCAGGATGTGCTGGAAAACTTCTTTTCACAAATTAGACAGATAGGTGGGGTACACGATCACCCTTCACCTAAAAGTTGCGTTCATAGAATTAGGCTAATAGTTTTAGGCAAGACACCAACTATTTTAAAAAACCATACTAACATTGAACAAGTTGAGGCAGAAGATCTACAAGAATTTGAAGAAGATGAAACCTTTATAATGGCGAAGTTATTTTCAGGGCCTTCAATCGTAATAGCGAATACTGATTTACATGACCGCGAAAACTCGGAAAGTAGTGAAATATTGAGTTCCGTAAGTAGTTCGATGGGCGAAAATACGGGCCAAGAAAGCGACGGACTACAATACATAGTAGGATTTTTAGCGAACAAGTTCAAATCAAAATATCCGGAGCTTCAATTGGGAACACAATCTTTAAACATCAAGAGCGATCATAGCTATTCACATCCTCCCAGCTATCTACAACATTTATCCGTAGGAGGGCTGTTTGTGCCGTCAGAAGAGTTCCTAAAATCATGTCATAAAATGGAAAAGATATTCCAAAAAATCCACCCTAATGGTAAATTTCAATACACTCAAAATGTTGTAGCCAGATGTTCCACCAAAATAGAAACCAAAATGAAAGATCTACCGCCAACGATAATCAGATATTTTGTTAAGCTTCGAGTGAATGTTCGTATACGATATATCAACATGAAAAATCTCAATGAAAAAAGGTTACTGCCCAAACGGAAATTACCGACTAATGAAAAAAGGACAAAGAAAATGAGGAAGATAGTAAATTAGGAATCAAAACTTGAAGCATTAGTTCGCCGCGGTGAACAATTCGCGCGCGCTTTCGTTGGGGTCAGCAGTTAGCGATACTTTCAAGTGCTAAAAGCGAAACGATGTAGCTAGAACAGTGCAGATTGAAACGTTCCTAAATATACCATGACAAAGAGACAAACAACTCAAGACAATGAGGAAAATTATTAGTTGTTATCATTGAAATTATTATTATCAGCAGCATCAGCTGAGCCGGATCAATCTCGAATCGGGCAGATTTTTCCGAAAGCCAAAATAGAATGAAATGAGTCACTGCGTCATCTCACGCCCTTCGACTGCCAAGCAACAAGCTGCCGACCGTTGAATCGATGGCTGCATTACCGCTCGCGGCAGGAGCTAAATCAGCCGAACCGGCGACAACATGCCTCACTATCAACATCCCCATCCTCTTCATCAACGAGCGTTTTCTTACCCTTCAGCAGCGGTGAGATGGATTTAGAACCGGCTCCGGTCTCCTTCATGACCTCACTCAAACGCGTCTCTGAGATTCGCGGGACGATCCCGACGATCGACTGCCCGTTGTTGGTTCCGCAACTGTTGCTGGTGGCTTCCCACCCTTGCGATACTTCCGCAACACCTTGTACCGCGGCATGCCTTTCCACGCAAGTTTTCCACATTAATGCTCGCCTCATCTTCCTCGTATGCTTCTCCCGATTCAGTTTTTTACGACAGCACCCGCAGCTCCTGGATCACGGGCCCCTCGAACAGGTGTCGCAACGCATCGCACACGGCAAAGAACGACCTGCTCTCGCCAATGTAAACTATGTTGCTCGGAGCGGACACAATTAGTAATTCACCGGTTCAGCACGCACGATGCATCAACACGGCGGAGGGCGCGTCTTCTATTGCGAACGTAACCACGGTTGGCGACTGCTGGCCAACATCAAAGTCGTGCGTGATGCCGTCGTTCATGATCCGCTCAGTGCAGCAGAGATGAAGGGCGGGCGGTGAAGAAACACGCAGGAAACACTCGATGTTTCCTACCGACTCGAGTTTCCGTCCTCGGACCTCTCCATCGGTCGTATCGACCAATAGTTCTTGCCACCTATACCAGAACAAGAGCTGGCTAGCGTTCCTATACCGTGCTCACTCGCTGTAAAACATAACTCGGTTGCTCGAATGATCTTAAATAGAGAGATGAATCATTTAAACATCCGAAAAAGAGTGAAATCAGGTACTTTCCTTGATAAAACCACCAAACTTGCCCATATCTTCTTCTTCTTCTTCTTGAAACTCACGTGGTTTTGTTGATAAAAGCGCCCTGCTATTATATAGCAATTTCATGAATTTCACAGGTGGAATCTATCTGAGTCACTTTTGTGGCAATTTCGTGAATTTAACTTTGGTTTTTTGTGACAGTGCCACTTTTCGTGAATTTTAACATTCATAATACAACAGAAACGCGAAAACTGGCCCGAATTGGCTACCAGGTGCTGAAGGCGCTGAACCATCTGAACCAGCACGGGTAAACGCTGCGTTGCCAATGTGTTTTAAATAGACAGGTGGAGTCTTTCTGAGTCACTTTTGTGGCAGTTTCGTGAATTTAACAGGTGAGTCTTTCTGAATCACTTTTGTGGCAATTTCATGAATTTAACAGGTGGAATCTATCTGAGTCACTTTTGTGGCAATTTCGTGAATTTAACTTTGGTTTTTTGTGACAGTGCCACTTTTCGTGAATTTTAACATTCATAATACAACTGAAACGCGAAAACTGCCCCGAATTGGCTACCAGGTGCTGAAGGCGCTGAACCATCTGAACCAGCACGGGTAAACGCTGCGTTGCCAATGTGTTTTAAATAGACAGGTGGAGTCTTTCTGAGTCACTTTTGTGGCAGTTTCGTGAATTTAACAGGTGAGTCTTTCTGAATCACTTTTGTGGCAATTTCATCAATTTAACAGGTGGAATCTATCTGAGTCACTTTTGTGGCAATTTCGTGAATTTAACTTTGGTTTTTTGTGACAGTGCCACTTTTCGTGAATTTTAACATTCATAATACAACTGAAACGCGAAAACTGGCCCGAATTGGCTACCAGGTGCTGAAGGCGCTGAACCATCTGAACCAGCACGGGTAAACGCTGCGTTGCCAATGTGTTTTAAATAGACAGGTGGAGTCTTTCTGAGTCACTTTTGTGGCAGTTTCGTGAATTTAACAGGTGGAGTCTTTCTGAATCACTTTTGTGGCAATTTCATGAATTTAACAGGTGGAATCTATCTGAGTCACTTTTGTGGCAATTTCGTGAATTTAACTTTGGTTTTTTGTGACAGTGCCACTTTTCGTGAATTTTAACATTCATAATACAACTGAAACGCGAAAACTGCCCCGAATTGGCTACCAGGTGCTGAAGGCGCTGAACCATCTGAACCAGCACGGGTAAACGCTGCGTTGCCAATGTGTTTTAAATAGACAGGTGGAGTCTTTCTGAGTCACTTTTGTGGCAGTTTCAAGGTACTTTAAAAAGACAGGTAGCTTTATCCAGAACAAATCCCCGATCGTATTTTAGAAAAAACTTCAGAGTTTGACATTCACGGGATGGTGGGATGTTTACTTCGGGAACGCTCTTTTCTGTTTTCGCTTTTCCATTGGTGTTTTGAAACGCAGTACGAAAGTTAAAGTTTTTCAACGAAAGTTAAAGTGTTTCAAATATTTTCAACGCTCTGCATAGTATTTCAAAATACCGTATGCATTTTGTGCAGCTTTGTTATGCAAAAATAACAGAACCAATGTGAAAAATCGTAGCACGATTGTTATGTTTCATACTTTTCCGCGAGAGAGTGAGCTAGCTCAACAATGGATCGCATTTTGCGGACGAGATGCAAATTGGTGTCCGTCTAAATGTAGTGCGATATGTTCGGAGCATTTTAAGGATGAGGATTATCAGTTAGATAAATCTCCATTGATTAAATGTCACAGCAACTTGCGAACCTTGAAGAAAACAGGTATGATATTATACACATTCAAATGAACTTTTCATCTTAGATTAACTTGTTTCTTTTAGCTGTTCCCTCTGTGTACGAATCCAACCAAAATACGCCTGTAAATACGATGCAGCAGGAGGAACAGCTAGTAGTTAAAAGTTACGCTCTGTATAAGTCGTCCGAAGGTACGGGTACGGTTTGGGATTCGGATTCTGCAGTTGAAAATCGGGATTCCCCCACCTCCTTCGCCCCTCGAATTAGAAAATAAAAGATTGAAGGAAGTTAATGGACAATTGATGAAAAAATTAAGCGAACTTCATAATGAAAATAAAGCACTCAAACAGGAACTCCAAAAAAGCAAAAAAAAAATAGAACATATTGAAAGGAGTCCTATAGCTAAAACCAAAATTAACTCTATTATAAAAAATAGGCTTAAAGCAACATTATCAAGTAATCAGTTAGATGTAATTTTAAACGTAAGGAAACGGGTGAAGTGGTCCTTAGACGAAATAAGCGCAGCTCTTACATTAAGGTATTTTTCAAAACGAGCTTATAAATATTTAGCTAGAGATTTAAAGTATCCACTTCCTTCCATATCCACATTACAACGCCATGCGAGAACTTTTAACCTTAAGCAAGGTGTGTTAGAAGATGTAATCAATATGATAGGGAACTTTACTCGAACTTTTGAGAAACAGGACAAGGAATGTGTCTTAAGTTTCGATGAAATGAAGGTATCTGAAGTAATGGAGTACGATATTGCAGCAGATGAAATTATGGGTCCTTTTAATTATGTTCAAGTTGTTATGGCGCGTGGCCTTTTCCAAAAATGGAAACAACCCGTATACATCGGATTTGACCAAAAAATGACGAAGGAAATCGTGAATACTTTAATAGAAAAACTTTATCATAAAGGGGTTAATGTGGTATCCATCGTCAGTGATAATGCTTCGACAAATATATCTTGCTGGAAAGAATTGGGTGTAGTAAGCTATAATGAACCCTTTTTTAAACACCCTGTGACAAACACTAGAGTTTATGTGATTCCGGATGCACCCCATCTTTTAAAATTGATGAGAAATTGGCTGCTAAAGCCAGGTTTTGAATATAATGGGCACAAAATTCAATCCGATATATTATGGGATTTAGTATCTGAAAGAGATAATTTAGAAATTACATCGACATTTAAACTAACAAAGGGTCATATTTTGTTGACTTCTTTAGAAAAGCAAAACGTGAGAAAAGCAGCAGAATTATTGTCGCGAACAACGGCTGTTGCTTTGCGGCACTATTATCCACACAATGAGAACGCGATCAATCTTGCCAACGTTATTGAAAAAATAGATTTGTGGTTTAATATTTCTAACTCGTGTAGTCCAGTCGCCAAGCTGGACTACAAAAAAACGTTCACCGGCAATGAAAATCAAATTTCAGCATTAGACGAAATGCACGAGTTCCTTTGAAACATGCGTGTGATAGGAAAAACTAATTTACAGATTTTTCAAAAATCAATGCTCATGCAAATAACAGGCTTAAAACTGTTATTCGTGGATATGAAGGCAAAACATAACATCACATTTTTATCCACACGAAAGGTAAGCATACCACTCGCAAAGCAAGAAATTTTTGTATATCTAATATAATATTTCTTTTCTATATTTACAGCTAAATCAGGATGTGCTGGAAAACTTCTTTTCACAAATTAGACAGATAGGTGGGGTACACGATCACCCTTCACCTAAAAGTTGCGTTCATAGAATTAGGCTAATAGTTTTAGGCAAGACACCAACTATTTTAAAAAACCATACTAACATTGAACAAGTTGAGGCAGAAGATCTACAAGAATTTGAAGAAGATGAAACCTTTATAATGGCGAAGTTATTTTCAGGGCCTTCAATCGTAATAGCGAATACTGATTTACATGACCGCGAAAACTCGGAAAGTAGTGAAATATTGAGTTCCGTAAGTAGTTCGATGGGCGAAAATACGGGCCAAGAAAGCGACGGACTACAATACATAGTAGGATTTTTAGCGAACAAGTTCAAATCAAAATATCCGGAGCTTCAATTGGGAACACAATCTTTAAACATCAAGAGCGATCATAGCTATTCACATCCTCCCAGCTATCTACAACATTTATCCGTAGGAGGGCTGTTTGTGCCGTCAGAAGAGTTCCTAAAATCATGTCATAAAATGGAAAAGATATTCCAAAAAATCCACCCTAATGGTAAATTTCAATACACTCAAAATGTTGTAGCCAGATGTTCCACCAAAATAGAAACCAAAATGAAAGATCTACCGCCAACGATAATCAGATATTTTGTTAAGCTTCGAGTGAATGTTCGTATACGATATATCAACATGAAAAATCTCAATGAAAAAGGGTTACTGCCCAAACGGAAATTACCGACTAATGAAAAAAGGACAAAGAAAATGAGGAAGATAGTAAATTAGGAATCAAAACTTGAAGCATTAGTTCGCCGCGGTGAACAATTCGCGCGCGCTTCCGTTGGGGTCAGCAGTTAGCGATACTTTCAAGTGCTAAAAGCGAAACGATGTAGCTAGAACAGTGCAGATTGAAACGTTCCTAAATATACCATGACAAAGAGACAAACAACTCAAGACAATGAGGAAAATTATTAGTTGTTATCATTGAAATTATTATTATCAGCAGCATCAGCTGAGCCGGATCAATCTCGAATCGGGCAGATTTTTCCGAAAGCCAAAATAGAATGAAATGAGTCACTGCGTCATCTCACGCCCTTCGACTGCCAAGCAACAAGCTGCCGACCGTTGAATCGATGGCTGCATTACCGCTCGCGGCAGGAGCTAAATCAGCCGAACCGGCGACAACATGCCTCACTATCAACATCCCCATCCTCTTCATCAACGAGCGTTTTCTTACCCTTCAGCAGCGGTGAGATGGATTTAGAACCGGCTCCGGTCTCCTTCATGACCTCACTCAAACGCGTCTCTGAGATTCGCGGGACGATCCCGACGATCGACTGCCCGTTGTTGGTGCCGCAACTGTTGCTGGTGGCTTCCCACCCTTGCGATACTTCCGCAACACCTTGTACCGCGGCATGCCTTTACACGCAAGTTTTCCACATTAATGCTCGCCTCATCTTCCTCGTATGCTTCTCCCGATTCAGTTTTTTACGACAGCACCCGCAGCTCCTGGATCACGGGCCCCTCGAACAGGTGTCGCAACGCATCGCACACGGCAAAGAACGACCTGCTCTCGCCAATGTAAACTATGTTGCTCGGAGCGGACACAATTAGTAATTCACCGGTTCAGCACGCACGATGCATCAACACGGCGGAGGGCGCGTCTTCTATTGCGAACGTAACCACGGTTGGCGACTGCTGGCCAACATCAAAGTCGTGCGTGATGCCGTCGTTCATGATCCGCTCAGTGCAGCAGAGATGAAGGGCGGGCGGTGAAGAAACACGCAGGAAACACTCGATGTTTCCTTCCGACTCGAGTTTCCGTCCTCGGACCTCTCCATCGGTCGTATCGACCAATAGTTCTTGCCACCTATACCAGAACAAGAGCTGGCTAGCGTTCCTGGACCGTGCTCACTCGCTGTAAAACATAACTCGGTTGCTCGAATGATCTTAAATAGAGAGATGAATCATTTAAACATCCGAAAAAGAGTGAAATCAGGTACTTTCCTTGATAAAACCACCAAACTTGCCCATATCTTCTTCTTCTTCTTCTTGAAACTCACGTGGTTTTGTTGATAAAAGCGCCCTGCTATTATATAGCAATTTCATGAATTTCACAGGTGGAATCTATCTGAGTCACTTTTGTGGCAATTTCGTGAATTTAACTTTGGTTTTTTGTGACAGTGCCACTTTTCGTGAATTTTAACATTCATAATACAACAGAAACGCGAAAACTGGCCCGAATTGGCTACCAGGTGCTGAAGGCGCTGAACCATCTGAACCAGCACGGGTAAACGCTGCGTTGCCAATGTGTTTTAAATAGACAGGTGGAGTCTTTCTGAATCACTTTTGTGGCAGTTTCGTGAATTTAACAGGTGAGTCTTTCTGAATCACTTTTGTGGCAATTTCATGAATTTAACAGGTGGAATCTATCTGAGTCACTTTTGTGGCAATTTCGTGAATTTAACTTTGGTTTTTTGTGACAGTGCCACTTTTCGTGAATTTTAACATTCATAATACAACTGAAACGCGAAAACTGCCCCGAATTGGCTACCAGGTGCTGAAGGCGCTGAACCATCTGAACCAGCACGGGTAAACGCTGCGTTGCCAATGTGTTTTAAATAGACAGGTGGAGTCTTTCTGAGTCACTTTTGTGGCAGTTTCGTGAATTTAACAGGTGGAGTCTTTCTGAATCACTTTTGTGGCAATTTCATGAATTTAACAGGTGGAATCTATCTGAGTCACTTTTGTGGCAATTTCGTGAATTTAACTTTGGTTTTTTGTGACAGTGCCACTTTTCGTGAATTTTAACATTCATAATACAACTGAAACGCGAAAACTGCCCCGAATTGGCTACCAGGTGCTGAGGGCGCTGAACCATCTGAACCAGCACGGGTAAACGCTGCGTTGCCAATGTGTTTTAAATAGACAGGTGGAGTTTTTCTGAGTCACTTTTGTGGCAGTTTCGTGAATTTAACAGGTGGAGTCTTTCTGAATCACTTTTGTGGCAATTTCATGAATTTCACAGGTGGAATCTATCTGAGTCACTTTTGTGGCAATTTCGTGAATTTAACTTTGGTTTTTTGTGACAGTGCCACTTTTCGTGAATTTTAACATTCATAATACAACAGAAACGCGAAAACTGCCCCGAATTGGCTACCAGGTGCTGAAGGCGCTGAACCATCTGAACCAGCACGGGTAAACGCTGCGTTGCCAATGTGTTTTAAATAGACAGGTGGGTCTTTCTGAGTCACTTTTGTGGCAGTTTCAAGGTACTTTAAAAAGACAGGTAGCTTTATCCAGAACAAATCCCCGATCGTATTTTAGAAAAAACTTCAGAGTTTGACATTCACGGGATGGTGGGATGTTTACTTCGGGAACGCTCTTTTCTGTTTTCGCTTTTCCATTGGTGTTTTGAAACGCAGTACGAAAGTTAAAGTTTTTCAACGAAAGTTAAAGTGTTTCAAATATTTTCAACGCTCTGCATAGTATTTCAAAATGCCGTATGCATTTTGTGCAGCTTTGTTATGCAAAAATAACAGAACCAATGTGAAAAATCGTAGCACGATTGTTATGTTTCATACTTTTCCGCGAGAGAGTGAGCTAGCTCAACAATGGATCGCATTTTGCGGACGAGATGCAAATTGGTGTCCGTCTAAATGTAGTGCGATATGTTCGGAGCATTTTAAGGATGAGGATTATCAGTTAGATAAATCTCCATTGATTAAATGTCACAGCAACTTGCGAACCTTGAAGAAAACAGGTATGATATTATACACATTCAAATGAACTTTTCATCTTAGATTAACTTGTTTCTTTTAGATGTTCCCTCTGTGTACGAATCCAACCAAAATACGCCTGTAAATACGATGCAGCAGGAGGAACAGCTAGTAGTTAAAAGTTACGCTCTGTATAAGTCGTCCGAAGGTACGGGTACGGTTTGGGATTCGGATTCTGCGGTTGAAAATCGGGATTCCCCCACCTCCTTCGCCCCTCGAATTAGAAAATAAAAGATTGAAGGAAGTTAATGGACAATTGATGAAAAAATTAAGCGAACTTCATAATGAAAATAAAGCACTCAAACAGGAACTCCAAAAAAGCAAAAAAAAATAGAACATATTGAAAGGAGTCCTATAGCTAAAACCAAAATTAACTCTATTATAAAAAATAGGCTTAAAGCAACATTATCAAGTAATCAGTTAGATGTAATTTTAAACGTAAGGAAACGGGTGAAGTGGTCCTTAGACGAAATAAGCGCAGCTCTTACATTAAGGTATTTTTCAAAACGAGCTTATAAATATTTAGCTAGAGATTTAAAGTATCCACTTCCTTCCATATCCACATTACAACGCCATGCGAGAACTTTTAACCTTAAGCAAGGTGTGTTAGAAGATGTAATCAATATGATAGGGAACTTTACTCGAACTTTTGAGAAACAGGACAAGGAATGTGTCTTAAGTTTCGATGAAATGAAGGTATCTGAAGTAATGGAGTACGATATTGCAGCAGATGAAATTATGGGTCCTTTTAATTATGTTCAAGTTGTTATGGCGCGTGGCCTTTTCCAAAAATGGAAACAACCCGTATACATCGGATTTGACCAAAAAATGACCAAGGAAATCGTGAATACTTTAATAGAAAAACTTTATCATAAAGGGGTTAATGTGGTATCCATCGTCAGTGATAATGCTTCGACAAATATATCTTGCTGGAAAGAATTGGGTGTAGTAAGCTATAATGAACCCTTTTTTAAACACCCTGTGACAAACACTAGAGTTTATGTGATTCCGGATGCACCCCATCTTTTAAAATTGATGAGAAATTGGCTGCTAAAGCCAGGTTTTGAATATAATGGGCACAAAATTCAATCCGATATATTATGGGATTTAGTATCTGAAAGAGATAATTTAGAAATTACATCGACATTTAAACTAACAAAGGGTCATATTTTGTTGACTTCTTTAGAAAAGCAAAACGTGAGAAAAGCAGCAGAATTATTGTCGCGAACAACGGCTGTTGCTTTGCGGCACTATTATCCACACAATGAGAACGCGATCAATCTTGCCAACGTTATTGAAAAAATAGATTTGTGGTTTAATATTTCTAACTCGTGTAGTCCAGTCGCCAAGCTGGACTACAAAAAAACGTTCACCGGCAATGAAAATCAAATTTCAGCATTAGACGAAATGCACGAGTTCCTTTGAAACATGCGTGTGATAGGAAAAACTAATTTACAGATTTTTCAAAAATCAATGCTCATGCAAATAACAGGCTTAAAACTGTTATTCGTGGATATGAAGGCAAAACATAACATCACATTTTTATCCACACGAAAGGTAAGCATACCACTCGCAAAGCAAGAAATTTTTGTATATCTAATATAATATTTCTTTTCTATATTTACAGCTAAATCAGGATGTGCTGGAAAACTTCTTTTCACAAATTAGACAGATAGGTGGGGTACACGATCACCCTTCACCTAAAAGTTGCGTTCATAGAATTAGGCTAATAGTTTTAGGCAAGACACCAACTATTTTAAAAAACCATACTAACATTGAACAAGTTGAGGCAGAAGATCTACAAGAATTTGAAGAAGATGAAACCTTTATAATGGCGAAGTTATTTTCAGGGCCTTCAATCGTAATAGCGAATACTGATTTACATGACCGCGAAAACTCGGAAAGTAGTAAAATATTGAGTTCCGTAAGTAGTTCGATGGGCGAAAATACGGGCCAAGAAAGCGACGGACTACAATACATAGTAGGATTTTTAGCGAACAAGTTCAAATCAAAATATCCGGAGCTTCAATTGGGAACACAATCTTTAAACATCAAGAGCGATCATAGCTATTCACATCCTCCCAGCTATCTACAACATTTATCCGTAGGAGGGCTGTTTGTGCCGTCAGAAGAGTTCCTAAAATCATGTCATAAAATGGAAAAGATATTCCAAAAAATCCACCCTAATGGTAAATTTCAATACACTCAAAATGTTGTAGCCAGATGTTCCACCAAAATAGAAACCAAAATGAAAGATCTACCGCCGACGATAATCAGATATTTTGTTAAGCTTCGAGTGAATGTTCGTATACGATATATCAAGATGAAAAATCTCAATGAAAAAAGGTTACTGCCCAAACGGAAATTACCGACTAATGAAAAAAGGGCAAAGAAAATGAGGAAGATAGTAAATTAGGAATCAAAACTTGAAGCATTAGTTCGCCGCGGTGAACAATTCGCGCGCGCTTTCGTTGGGGTCAGCAGTTAGCGATACTTTCAAGTGCTAAAAGCGAAACGATGTAGCTAGAACAGTGCAGATTGAAACGTTCCTAAATATACCATGACAAAGAGACAAACAACTCAAGACAATGAGGAAAATTATTAGTTGTTATCATTGAAATTATTATTATCAGCAGCATCAGCTGAGCCGGATCAATCTCGAATCGGGCAGATTTTTCCGAAAGCCAAAATAGAATGAAATGAGTCACTGCGTCATCTCACGCCCTTCGACTGCCAAGCAACAAGCTGCCGACGGTTGAATCGATGGCTGCATTACCGCTCGCGGCAGGAGCTAAATCAGCCGAACCGGCGACAACATGCCTCACTATCAACATCCCCATCCTCTTCATCAACGAGCGTTTTCTTACCCTTCAGCAGCGGTGAGATGGATTTAGAACCGGCTCCGGTCTCCTTCATGACCTCACTCAAACGCGTCTCTGAGATTCGCGGGACGATCCCGACGATCGACTGCCCGTTGTTGGTGCCGCAACTGTTGCTGGTGGCTTCCCACCCTTGCGATACTTCCGCAACACCTTGTACCGCGGCATGCCTTTACACGCAAGTTTTCCACATTAATGCTCGCCTCATCTTCCTCGTATGCTTCTCTCGATTCAGTTTTTTACGACAGCACCCGCAGCTCCTGGATCACGGGCCCCTCGAACAGGTGTCGCAACGCATCGCACACGGCAAAGAACGACCTGCTCTCGCCAATGTAAACTATGTTGCTCGGAGCGGACACAATTAGTAATTCACCGGTTCAGCACGCACGATGCATCAACACGGCGGAGGGCGCGTCTTCTATTGCGAACGTAACCACGGTTGGCGACTGCTGGCCAACATCAAAGTCGTGCGTGATGCCGTCGTTCATGATCCGCTCAGTGCAGCAGAGATGAAGGGCGGGCGGTGAAGAAACACGCAGGAAACACTCGATGTTTCCTACCGACTCGAGTTTCCGTCCTCGGACCTCTCCATCGGTCGTATCGACCAATAGTTCTTGCCACCTATACCAGAACAAGAGCTGGCTAGCGTTCCTGGACCGTGCTCACTCGCTGTAAAACATAACTCGGTTGCTCGAATGATCTTAAATAGAGAGATGAATCATTTAAACATCCGAAAAAGAGTGAAATCAGGTACTTTCCTTGATAAAACCACCAAACTTGCCCATATCTTCTTCTTCTTCTTCTTGAAACTCACGTGGTTTTGTTGATAAAAGCGCCCTGCTATTATATAGCAATTTCATGAATTTCACAGGTGGAATCTATCTGAGTCACTTTTGTGGCAATTTCGTGAATTTAACTTTGGTTTTTTGTGACAGTGCCACTTTTCGTGAATTTTAACATTCATAATACAACAGAAACGCGAAAACTGCCCCGAATTGGCTACCAGGTGCTGAAGGCGCTGAACCATCTGAACCAGCACGGGTAAACGCTGCGTTGCCAATGTGTTTTAAATAGACAAGTGGAGTCTTTCTGAATCACTTTTGTGGCAATTTCATAAATTTCACAGGTGGAATCTATCTGAGTCACTTTTGTGGCAATTTCGTGAATTTAACTTTGGTTTTTTGTGACAGTGCCACTTTTCGTGAATTTTAACATTCATAATACAACAGAAACGCGAAAACTGCCCCGAATTGGCTACCAGGTGCTGAAGGCGCTGAACCATCTGAACCAGCACGGGTAAACGCTGCGTTGCCAATGTGTTTTAAATAGACAGGTGGGTCTTTCTGAGTCACTTTTGTGGCAGTTTCAAGGTACTTTAAAAAGACAGGTAGCTTTATCCAGAACAAATCCCCGATCGTATTTTAGAAAAAACTTCAGAGTTTGACATTCACGGGATGGTGGGATGTTTACTTCGGGAACGCTCTTTTCTGTTTTCGCTTTTCCATTGGTGTTTTGAAACGCAGTACGAAAGTTAAAGTTTTTCAACGAAAGTTAAAGTGTTTCAAATATTTTCAACGCTCTGCATAGTATTTCAAAATGCCGTATGCATTTTGTGCAGCTTTGTTATGCAAAAATAACAGAACCAATGTGAAAAATCGTAGCACGATTGTTATGTTTCATACTTTTCCGCGAGAGAGTGAGCTAGCTCAACAATGGATCGCATTTTGCGGACGAGATGCAAATTGGTGTCCATCTAAATGTAGTGCGATATGTTCGGAGCATTTTAAGGATGAGGATTATCAGTTAGATAAATCTCCATTGATTAAATGTCACAGCAACTTGCGAACCTTGAAGAAAACAGGTATGATATTATACACATTCAAATGAACTTTTCATCTTAGATTAACTTGTTTCTTTTAGATGTTCCCTCTGTGTACGAATCCAACCAAAATACGCCTGTAAATACGATGCAGCAGGAGGAACAGCTAGTAGTTAAAAGTTACGCTCTGTATAAGTCGTCCGAAGGTACGGGTACGGTTTGGGATTCGGATTCTGCAGTTGAAAATCGGGATTCCCCCACCTCCTTCGCCCCTCGAATTAGAAAATAAAAGATTGAAGGAAGTTAATGGACAATTGATGAAAAAATTAAGCGAACTTCATAATGAAAATAAAGCACTCAAACAGGAACTCCAAAAAAGCAAAAAAAAATAGAACATATTGAAAGGAGTCCTATAGCTAAAACCAAAATTAACTCTATTATAAAAAATAGGCTTAAAGCAACATTATCAAGTAATCAGTTAGATGTAATTTTAAACGTAAGGAAACGGGTGAAGTGGTCCTTAGACGAAATAAGCGCAGCTCTTACATTAAGGTATTTTTCAAAACGAGCTTATAAATATTTAGCTAGAGATTTAAAGTATCCACTTCCTTCCATATCCACATTACAACGCCATGCGAGAACTTTTAACCTTAAGCAAGGTGTGTTAGAAGATGTAATCAATATGATAGGGAACTTTACTCGAACTTTTGAGAAACAGGACAAGGAATGTGTCTTAAGTTTCGATGAAATGAAGGTATCTGAAGTAATGGAGTACGATATTGCAGCAGATGAAATTATGGGTCCTTTTAATTATGTTCAAGTTGTTATGGCGCGTGGCCTTTTCCAAAAATGGAAACAACCCGTATACATCGGATTTGACCAAAAAATGACCAAGGAAATCGTGAATACTTTAATAGAAAAACTTTATCATAAAGGGGTTAATGTGGTATCCATCGTCAGTGATAATGCTTCGACAAATATATCTTGCTGGAAAGAATTGGGTGTAGTAAGCTATAATGAACCCTTTTTTAAACACCCTGTGACAAACACTAGAGTTTATGTGATTCCGGATGCACCCCATCTTTTAAAATTGATGAGAAATTGGCTGCTAAAGCCAGGTTTTGAATATAATGGGCACAAAATTCAATCCGATATATTATGGGATTTAGTATCTGAAAGAGATAATTTAGAAATTACATCGACATTTAAACTAACAAAGGGTCATATTTTGTTGACTTCTTTAGAAAAGCAAAACGTGAGAAAAGCAGCAGAATTATTGTCGCGAACAACGGCTGTTGCTTTGCGGCACTATTATCCACACAATGAGAACGCGATCAATCTTGCCAACGTTATTGAAAAAATAGATTTGTGGTTTAATATTTCTAACTCGTGTAGTCCAGTCGCCAAGCTGGACTACAAAAAAACGTTCACCGGCAATGAAAATCAAATTTCAGCATTAGACGAAATGCACGAGTTCCTTTGAAACATGCGTGTGATAGGAAAAACTAATTTACAGATTTTTCAAAAATCAATGCTCATGCAAATAACAGGCTTAAAACTGTTATTCGTGGATATGAAGGCAAAACATAACATCACATTTTTATCCACACGAAAGGTAAGCATACCACTCGCAAAGCAAGAAATTTTTGTATATCTAATATAATATTTCTTTTCTATATTTACAGCTAAATCAGGATGTGCTGGAAAACTTCTTTTCACAAATTAGACAGATAGGTGGGGTACACGATCACCCTTCACCTAAAAGTTGCGTTCATAGAATTAGGCTAATAGTTTTAGGCAAGACACCAACTATTTTAAAAAACCATACTAACATTGAACAAGTTGAGGCAGAAGATCTACAAGAATTTGAAGAAGATGAAACCTTTATAATGGCGAAGTTATTTTCAGGGCCTTCAATCGTAATAGCGAATACTGATTTACATGACCGCGAAAACTCGGAAAGTAGTGAAATATTGAGTTCCGTAAGTAGTTCGATGGGCGAAAATACGGGCCAAGAAAGCGACGGACTACAATACATAGTAGGATTTTTAGCGAACAAGTTCAAATCAAAATATCCGGAGCTTCAATTGGGAACACAATCTTTAAACATCAAGAGCGATCATAGCTATTCACATCCTCCCAGCTATCTACAACATTTATCCGTAGGAGGGCTGTTTGTGCCGTCAGAAGAGTTCCTAAAATCATGTCATAAAATGGAAAAGATATTCCAAAAAATCCACCCTAATGGTAAATTTCAATACACTCAAAATGTTGTAGCCAGATGTTCCACCAAAATAGAAACCAAAATGAAAGATCTACCGCCAACGATAATCAGATATTTTGTTAAGCTTCGAGTGAATGTTCGTATACGATATATCAACATGAAAAATCTCAATGAAAAAGGGTTACTGCCCAAACGGAAATTACCGACTAATGAAAAAAGGACAAAGAAAATGAGGAAGATAGTAAATTAGGAATCAAAACTTGAAGCATTAGTTCGCCGCGGTGAACAATTCGCGCGCGCTTCCGTTGGGGTCAGCAGTTAGCGATACTTTCAAGTGCTAAAAGCGAAACGATGTAGCTAGAACAGTGCAGATTGAAACGTTCCTAAATATACCATGACAAAGAGACAAACAACTCAAGACAATGAGGAAAATTATTAGTTGTTATCATTGAAATTATTATTATCAGCAGCATCAGCTGAGCCGGATCAATCTCGAATCGGGCAGATTTTTCCGAAAGCCAAAATAGAATGAAATGAGTCACTGCGTCATCTCACGCCCTTCGACTGCCAAGCAACAAGCTGCCGACCGTTGAATCGATGGCTGCATTACCGCTCGCGGCAGGAGCTAAATCAGCCGAACCGGCGACAACATGCCTCACTATCAACATCCCCATCCTCTTCATCAACGAGCGTTTTCTTACCCTTCAGCAGCGGTGAGATGGATTTAGAACCGGCTCCGGTCTCCTTCATGACCTCACTCAAACGCGTCTCTGAGATTCGCGGGACGATCCCGACGATCGACTGCCCGTTGTTGGTGCCGCAACTGTTGCTGGTGGCTTCCCACCCTTGCGATACTTCCGCAACACCTTGTACCGCGGCATGCCTTTACACGCAAGTTTTCCACATTAATGCTCGCCTCATCTTCCTCGTATGCTTCTCTCGATTCAGTTTTTTTACGACAGCACCCGCAGCTCCTGGATCACGGGCCCCTCGAACAGGTGTCGCAACGCATCGCACACGGCAAAGAACGACCTGCTCTCGCCAATGTAAACTATGTTGCTCGGAGCGGACACAATTAGTAATTCACCGGTTCAGCACGCACGATGCATCAACACGGCGGAGGGCGCGTCTTCTATTGCGAACGTAACCACGGTTGGCGACTGCTGGCCAACATCAAAGTCGTGCGTGATGCCGTCGTTCATGATCCGCTCAGTGCAGCAGAGATGAAGGGCGGGCGGTGAAGAAACACGCAGGAAACACTCGATGTTTCCTTCCGACTCGAGTTTCCGTCCTCGGACCTCTCCATCGGTCGTATCGACCAATAGTTCTTGCCACCTATACCAGAACAAGAGCTGGCTAGCGTTCCTGGACCGTGCTCACTCGCTGTAAGGGCGATTCTACATTGGTCAAAAACTTTTGATGCCAAGTCAAAATTTGACTTGGCGTCAAAAGGTCCATACATAAAAAAAAATGGTGTATGTAGGACACCTTTCTACGCCAAATCAAAAGAGCTACTTTGGCGCTCAGTTTTGATACAGTGAAACAAAAAAACATAACTTTAAACACATGCGCCTACAGCTTTTTTAAAAAAAAAAAATGCTTTAAGCTGAATGACAGACACATAATGCTGCACTTTAGTGTAGTCGTCTCGTAGATGGCAGCGCCCTCTGTAGCCGATCGCTCCAAACCGGCAGCGCCCTCTGTAGCAGATCGCGGGCGTCACCCTTTTGGCCATTTGTCAAAAGTTTTTTCCATTTTTATGGAAAAATGTAGCTCTTTTGTTTTGACTTGGCATCAAAAGTTTTTGACCAATGTAGAATCGCCCTAAAACATAACTCGGTTGCTCGAATGATCTTAAATAGAGAGATGAATCATTTAAACATCCGAAAAAGAGTGAAATCAGGTACTTTCCTTGATAAAACCACCAAACTTGCCCATATCTTCTTCTTCTTCTTCTTCTTGAAACTCACGTGGTTTTGTTGATAAAAGCGCCCTGCTATTATATAGCAATTTCATGAATTTCACAGGTGGAATCTATCTGAGTCACTTTTGTGGCAATTTCGTGAATTTAACTTTGGTTTTTTGTGACAGTGCCACTTTTCGTGAATTTTAACATTCATAATACAACTGAAACGCGAAAACTGGCCCGAATTGGCTACCAGGTGCTGAAGGCGCTGAACCATCTGAACCAGCACGGGTAAACGCTGCGTTGCCAATGTGTTTTAAATAGACAAGATAAGTCTTTCTGAATCACTTTTGTGGCAATTTCATAAATTTCACAGGTGGAATCTATCTGAGTCACTTTTGTGGCAATTTCGTGAATTTAACTTTGGTTTTTTGTGACAGTGCCACTTTTCGTGAATTTTAACATTCATAATACAACAGAAACGCGAAAACTGCCCCGAATTGGCTACCAGGTGCTGAAGGCGCTGAACCATCTGAACCAGCACGGGTAAACGCTGCGTTGCCAATGTGTTTTAAATAGACAGGTGGAGTCTTTCTGAGTCACTTTTGTGGCAGTTTCGTGAATTTAACAGGTGGAGTCTTTCTGAATCACTTTTGTGGCAATTTCATGAATTTCACAGGTGGAATCTATCTGAGTCACTTTTGTGGCAATTTCGTGAATTTAACTTTGGTTTTTTGTGACAGTGCCACTTTTCGTGAATTTTAACATTCATAATACAACAGAAACGCGAAAACTGCCCCGAATTGGCTACCAGGTGCTGAAGGCGCTGAACCATCTGAACCAGCACGGGTAAACGCTGCGTTGCCAATGTGTTTTAAATAGACAGGTGGAGTCTTTCTGAGTCACTTTTGTGGCAGTTTCGTGAATTTAACAGGTGGAGTCTTTCTGAATCACCTTTGTGGCAATTTCATGAATTTAACAGGTGGAATCTATCTGAGTCACTTTTGTGGCAATTTCGTGAATTTAACTTTGGTTTTTTGTGACAGTGCCACTTTTCGTGAATTTTAACATTCATAACACAACTGAAACGCGAAAACTGCCCCGAATTGGCTACCAGGTGCTGAAGGCGCTGAACCATCTGAACCAGCACGGGTAAACGCTGCGTTGCCAATGTGTTTTAAATAGACAGGTGGAGTCTTTCTGAGTCACTTTTGTGGCAGTTTCGTGAATTTAACAGGTGGAGTCTTTCTGAATCACTTTTGTGGCAATTTCATGAATTTAACAGGTGGAATCTATCTGAGTCACTTTTGTGGCAATTTCGTGAATTTAACTTTGGTTTTTTGTGACAGTGCCACTTTTCGTGAATTTTAACATTCATAATACAACTGAAACGCGAAAACTGCCCCGAATTGGCTACCAGGTGCTGAAGGCGCTGAACCATCTGAACCAGCACGGGTAAACGCTGCGTTGCCAATGTGTTTTAAATAGACAGGTGGAGTCTTTCTGAGTCACTTTTGTGGCAGTTTCGTGAATTTAACAGGTGGAGTCTTTCTGAATCACTTTTGTGGCAATTTCATGAATTTAACAGGTGGAATCTATCTGAGTCACTTTTGTGGCAATTTCGTGAATTTAACTTTGGTTTTTTGTGACAGTGCCACTTTTCGTGAATTTTAACATTCATAATACAACTGAAACGCGAAAACTGCCCCGAATTGGCTACCAGGTGCTGAAGGCGCTGAACCATCTGAACCAGCACGGGTAAACGCTGCGTTGCCAATGTGTTTTAAATAGACAGGTGGAGTCTTTCTGAGTCACTTTTGTGGCAGTTTCGTGAATTTAACAGGTGGAGTCTTTCTGAATCACTTTTGTGGCAATTTCATGAATTTAACAGGTGGAATCTATCTGAGTCACTTTTGTGGCAATTTCGTGAATTTAACTTTGGTTTTTTGTGACAGTGGCACTTTTCGTGAATTTTAACATTCATAATACAACAGAAACGCGAAAACTGCCCCGAATTGGCTACCAGGTGCTGAAGGCGCTGAACCATCTGAACCAGCACGGGTAAACGCTGCGTTGCCAATGTTTTTTAAATAGACAGGTGGAGTCTTTCTGAGTCACTTTTGTGGCAGTTTCGTGAATTTAACAGGTGGAGTCTTTCTGAATCACTTTTGTGGCAATTTCATGAATTTAACAGGTGGAATCTATCTGAGTCACTTTTGTGGCAATTTCGTGAATTTAACTTTGGTTTTTTGTGACAGTGGCACTTTTCGTGAATTTTAACATTCATAATACAACTGAAACGCGAAAACTGCCCCGAATTGGCTACCAGGTGCTGAAGGCGCTGAACCATCTGAACCAGCACGGGTAAACGCTGCGTTGCCAATGTGTTTTAAATAGACAGGTGGGTCTTTCTGAGTCACTTTTGTGGCAGTTTCAAGGTACTTTAAAAAGACAGGTAGCTTTATCCAGAACAAATCCCCGATCGTATTTTAGAAAAAACTTCAGAGTTTGACATTCACGGGATGGTGGGATGTTTACTTCGGGAACGCTCTTTTCGGAGCTGTTTTCGCTTTTCTGTGGTATTACGACAGTTAAAATTCACGAAAAGTGGCACGAAAGTTGAAGTTTATGCAAATATTCCCAAAATTCTTTCAATAGTTTCAATATGCTATCGGTCCGTAGGTCTTGCCACCCGGCCTAGAACAAGAGCTAGCTAGCGTTCCTGGACCGTGCTCACTCGCTGTAAAACACAACTCGGTCGCTCGAATGATCTTAAATAGAGAGATGAATCATTTAAACATTCGAAAAAGAGGTACTTTCCCTGATAAAACCACCAAACTTGCCCTTATCTTCTTCTTCTTCTTCTTGAAACTCACGTGGTTTTGTTGATAAAAAGCGCCCTGCTATGAATGTCAAACAAATTGAAAATGGTGACCTGTCAAAGCGGTTAAGAAGCTACCTGTCTTTTTAAAGTACCTTGGTGTAGACACAACCCGCACCCGAAGCCCGTAATTCTGACCAAAACAGCATAGAAAAAGAAGATGCCCCATGCAGCATAAGAAAATGACAGTCACATGTGAACTGTTTCCACATTTCTGTGGACCGAAACCAAGGCAAGGTGTATTAAAGACTCAGGTGTTTCTTAACCGCTTTGACAGGTCACCATTTCGAATTTGTTTGACATTGGTGGTAGGGCACTTTTTATCAACAAAACCACGTGAGTTTCAAGAAGAAGAAAAAGAAGATATGGGCAAGTTTGGTGGTTTTATCAGGGAAAGTACCTGATTTCACTCTTTTTCGAATGTTTAAATGATTCATCTCTCTATTTAAGATCAATCGAGCAACCGAGTTATGTTTTACAGCGAGTGAGCACGGTCCAGGAACGCTAGCTAGCTCTTGTTCCAGGCCGGGTAGCAAGACCTACGGACCGATACCATATTGAAACACTAGGAAGAATTTTTGGAATATTTGCATAAACTTCAACTTTCGTGCTACTTTTCGTGAATTTTAACTGTCGTAATACCACGGAAAAGCGAAAACAGCTCCGAAAAGAGCGCTCCCGAAGTAAACATCCCACAGTCCCACCAATGTCAATCTCTGAAGTTTTTTCTAAAATACGATCGGGGATTTGTTCTGCATAAAGCTACCTGTCTATTTAAAGTACCTTGCCTTGGACCGAACCTAGATCCAAATAAACGGAAGTGCACACCGACGCACCTCCGCCACTCAAGGGCGGTCAAAATCGAACGGGCTATCAGGAATGCCGCGCACTTTTATGTAAGATGAATTGGAATTTGAACGCAAGTGGTCTCCGTTGAACAATCATGTCCGCCGCACATAACCATGGTTAACCATGCACCGCTCTGCACATAGAAGAATTTGAGTGAAATGCACTTTGTTCTTGCCGTATTCTAAAAACTGCCAATGAGACCGCTTAGCATGCACGCAATCTCCTAGCAATTACCGGTAGGCACTTTTGGGAGTTGTTTTGTAAAAAAATGGGATTGAACAACAAACGAAACGATGCCAAATGCAATCAAAACAGTTACCCCCTTTTTATTTTTAGATTAAGATCAATCGAGCAACCGAGTTATGTTTTACAGTGAGTGAGCACGGCCCAGAAACGCCAGCTAGCTCTGGTTCTAGGCCGGGTAGCAAAACCTACGGACCGATAGCATATTGAAATACTAGGAAGAATTTTTGGAATATCTGCATAAACTTTAACTTTCGTGCTACTTTTCGTGAATTTGAACTGTCGTAATACCACGGAAAAGCGAAAACACCTCCGAAAAGAGCGTTCCCGAAGTAAACATCCCACCATCCCATGAATGTCAAACTCTGAAGTTTTTTCTAAAATACGATCGAGGATTTGTTCTGCATAAAGCTACCTGTCTATTTAAAGTACCTTGGTGTAGACACAACCCGCACCCGAAGCCCGTAATTCTGACCAAAACAGCATAGAAAAAGAAGATGCCCCATGCAGCATAAGAAAATGACAGTCACATGTGAACTGTTTTCACATTTCTATGGACCGAAACCATTGCAAGGTGTATTAAAGACTCAGGTGGTTTCTTAACCGCTTTGACAGGTCACCATTTCGAATTTGTTTGACATTGGTGGTAGGGCGCTTTTTATCAACAAAACCACGTGAGTTTCAAGAAGAAGAAAAAGAAGATATGGGCAAGTTTGGTGGTTTTATCAGGGAAAGTACCTGATTTCACTCTTTTTCGAATGTTTAAATGATTCATCTCTCTATTTAAGATCAATCGAGCAACCGAGTTATGTTTTATAGCGAGTGAGCACGGTCCAGGAACGCTAGCTAGCTCTTGTTCCAGGCCGGGTAGCAAGACCTACGGACCGATACCATATTGAAACACTAGGAAGAATTTTTGGAATATTTGCATAAACTTCAACTTTCGTGCTACTTTTCGTGAATTTTAACTGTCGTAATACCACGGAAAAGCGAAAACAGCTCCGAAAAGAGCGCTCCCGAAGTAAACATCCCACAGTCCCACCAATGTCAATCTCTGAAGTTTTTTCTAAAATACGATCGGGGATTTGTTCTGCATAAAGCTACCTGTCTATTTAAAGTACCTTGCCTTGGACCGAACCTAGATCCAAATAAACGGAAGTGCACACCGACGCACCTCCGCCACTCAAGGGCGGTCAAAATCGAACGGGCTATCAGGAATGCCGCGCACTTTTATGTAAGATGAATTGGAATTTGAACGCAAGTGGTCTCCGTTGAACAATCATGTCCGCCGCACATAACCATGGTTAACCATGCACCGCTCTGCACATAGAAGAATTTGAGTGAAATGCACTTTGTTCTTGCCGTATTCTAAAAACTGCCAATGAGACCGCTTAGCATGCACGCAATCTCCTAGCAATTACCGGTAGGCACTTTTGGGAGTTGTTTTGTAAAAAAATGGGATTGAACAACAAACGAAACGATGCCAAATGCAATCAAAACAGTTACCCCCTTTTTATTTTTAGATTATTCATCGATAAATCCAATTGTGAGCCTTACTAGGGTTGGCTAACGCTATTGTCAGCTATTGCATCGGTTTCGTCCAGAATCATGCATATGTACCGTGCCATTTCACTTGTGTCGCCATTCATGTTGTCGTCGTCGTAACGCTTCACAAAGTCCATGGCGAGCAGTTGTTCGTAATTGGCACGATCTTGGTAATGTTTCTTCAAGCATTGATCGATGAAGTTGTGAAATTCGGCTGAGAACGGCTCGCTTCCGGCAGTGGTCACTTTGGGCAGTCGCGGTGGCTCATCCGTAACGACCTGCTTCAGCTGTTCGAACGGTGTCCGCCAGGTAGCGTAGGGAAAGCGGCCTGTTGCAATCTCTACCATTGTGATACCCAACGACCAAACGTCGGACCTAATATCGTAGCCGGCAGTTCGGCTGCAGCTGGCCGGATCAATTCGCTCGGGTGCCATGTATGGTTTGCAGCCTGCGTCGATCGTTTTCGCCACGGAGTCGACGAGATAGCCTGTGCATAGAACGAACGAGCCAGAGATTCGCTAATCAGAGATAGCGAAACAGGTGAGCGCAAACCGGACTTACCAGATATGCCAAAATCGCACATTTTCACGTCCCCGTGACGATTCATAAGAACATTCGACGGCTTCACATCCCGGTGAATGACTCGCAGCTCCGTGTGTAAGTAATGTAAAGCGCGAACGATTGCCAGCGCAATGCGTGCCAGAATGGCTTCCGGAATAGTTCGGCCAGGTCGTTTGTACACTACGGGATAAAACTTATCTACGCTGGTGTCCATCACTTCCATGCAAATCCAGACATCACCTTCGCGGAACAGAGCACCGTAAAACTGAACTGTGTGCCGGCAGTCGCTGGCGCGCATCGACACGTCTAGATCCATAAGCAATCGCTTCTGCTCTTGCGACTGTACGCCGCCGCCGCCACCGCCACCAGCTACACCAATGCCGCTTGTGACCGTAATTCGTTTTACCGCCATCACTGTGCCGGATGGTTGGTGCAGCATCTTTTCGACGATTCCATAGGCCCCGCGACCAAGGTCGGCCAGTTTGCGCAAATGATCCGCTTCCACCACGAACGATCGCTCACCCACGGTCAGCGTCCCTCTTTTATCCAAGTTTCTCGGCGTACTCTTATCAGTACTGTCCGCCGCACTGTTGCTGCTGCCCGGTCCATCCAGCTTCACCTTTAATCCCGGCTTGATTCTCCGGGAAGCCATCGTACCGATGCGTAGTGAAAACCGAAGTTGAGCTCGGAGTAATTACCAGCGACCTAGTTCTGTTGACAAGGATGCAGCAAATTGGAGACAATAATTATTAGCACAGTTCAGTTTGAGTTAAAGACCCTCGGGCAAAAAATAGCGGAGCAGCAGTATAACAAAATCTCAACAATACAACAGCAGTTACTCTCGACCAATTCCGATGCTGTCCATTGCACGTTCGATCTGTTATACAGAAAATAAGAAAACGATAGCACCATCGGAAAATGTAAGGAACACTTGAAAACCATTCAAGGAAAAACATTACATTTTTTGGCGTAGAGAAAAGTATTCTTACAAAATAAATTACAGTAAATAAATCGTTGTTTTCTAGTGCTTTTAGCACAGTCATGTCAGGGATGTCAAACCACGCGTAGAAATGACAAAGACTGTGCTACACTACGGGAGAATATCGTTCAAATTTATAAATAAAAGTAGGTATAAACCAATACATACACCTCAACCGATTTACGGTAAAAAACCAAAACATACACCTCAACCGATTCAAATAATTTTAGCGGGTAAAAAACCAAAACATACACCTCAACCGATTCAAATAATTTTAGCGGTTATACATTTCAAAATTTTGCCGTTAGATAACCATAGAATGAGCCGGACACAGAAATACATGTGGAAAGTGGAGGAGGGGTGGGGAGGGAGCGAGTACATACCAAGTACATCGCTTATACCTTCCCCCGTCCCTTCCAGATAGATAAAAAAATGATTTAGACATAATAATTATCCCAAAAACATGCACACCTTTTCAGTTAAATATCTTTAAAAAATACGTTATAAACGTTAAATAGTGCTATTAGAGAAGGGGGTAGGGAGAAGCCATTACATTTTCACTGTCGAAAGATAGTATTTGGGTAGTTTTTCGCACCATAAATTGATTTAATCTCATGTTTAAGGTTCTTGTTCATTCCACTGGTTATTTAACGGTCAAATTTTGAAATGTTCGGCCCCTAAATGTATGCAATTAGAATCGGTTAGTCTACCGAATCGGTTGAGGTGTATATATTGGTTTTTTACCTTTTAGCGGTTATCCATTTCAAAATTTTGCCGTTAGATAACCGTTAGAATGAGCCGGACACAGAAATACATGTGGAAAGTGGAGGAGGGGTGGGGAGGGAGCGAGTACATACCTAGTGCATCGCTTGTACCTCCCCCCGTCTCTTCCAGATAGATAAAAAGATGATTCAGACATAATAATTGTCCTAAAAACATACACACCTTTTCAGTCAAATATCTTTGAAAAATACATTATAAACGTTAAATAGTGCTATTACGGAAGAGGTAAGGGAGATGCCATAACATTTTCACTGTCGAAAGATAATATTTGGGTAGTTTTTCGCACCATAAATTGATTTAATCTCATGTTTACGGTTCTTGTTCATTCCACTGGTTATTTAACTGCTAAATTTTGAAATGTTTGGTCCCTAAATGTATGCAATTAGAATCGGAAAGCCTACCGAATCGGTTGAGGTGTATATATTGGTTTTTTATCATTAATTTAATCTCATACTTAAGGATCACGCTTAGTCCACCGGTTATTTAATTTAAAAATATTCAGCCCCTAAATTTATCTTATTACTTGCTCGCAGCCTACCGAAATGGTTGACTATAAATTGATTTTTTACCTAAAATAAATCCCTACAATGGAGAGCGGTTAAACATGAACTGGTCACCTTGTGTATGCCTTTTGTCATACGAGTAGTTTAACCGTTCGTTTCCCTCACCTCCCCCAGCCAGGATAGTTGAAAGGCAGACTAAAACTTTATAACTGCCCGAAAAACCAAATACACGTTTGCAATTTGAATTCATCAATCGTTCGCAGCTGTTCCTGCAGCTCCCGCTGCCGCGTACCTCTGCTACAAAGCGTTACGTAAAATGCATTCCGTCAGGCACGTTGACGTTTTGGCGGTCCTTTCTAAAAGCTTTCAAAAACTACGAGCTAAATTATAGCCCGTATAGGTTGCTTCCTTGGTGTGTGCACGAGCGCCCGCGCACTTCTATGTGTTTGTCTGTGTGCGTGTATCGTCCGAGCGGGAGCTTTTTGGGAAAAGCGTTTCCGTTCCCGTTCGACCTGCGCCAGTCAGTCTGAGCGTGTCCGGTGGTGCAGTTCAGTGTTCAGGACGCTCTCACGCAGTGCACCCGGCCCCGTGTTGTTGGAAGAAAATACTGGCAGAAGGGCGTGCACGGACGTGGGAAAATGGTGTCAAGGGAGCGCCAAAAGCCGTGCGCCGTGCGCCTTGTAGAGTGTAGACGAACCTACACAGGCTAGTGCGGCTAGTTCCGGAGCGGAGGCACTGAGAGGTGCGAGATTGCAGAACGAAATCGAAATGCAAAACGAACGGTAGAAATGCAAAATGCAAATGCAAAGCCCTCAGCTCACCTCACAGTATGTGTGTGTGAGGCCTAAAAGGTGAGCAACCGAGGAAAGGGGAAGAAAAAAGTGCGTGCGTGCGTGTGCTGGTGTGTGGCTGGTCCATGGCTAGAGATGGCTGCTGATGATAATTCGTGTATCGATTTTCTTGGCATGCGCCAGTGTAGTTACTCGGCTCGGCCGAAGCTCCAGCGGCACCGACACCGTTCGATGTGTGTGACACTGATATTAGGCAAAACGGGCACGGGGTAACGTGTACACTGTCAAGGGTGCACATGTAGGCATATATGTATACCGCGCACTCCTTCACCAGATCGGGCGTGATGGAGTTACCGATATGAGTAGATGGGTTGGTCGTGCTTTCTGCTACGCGCGCTAATGGAGGCGCCTGGTCGCTTGTGGTTTGTATCTTGTGTGTGCGAGCGTGCGCGAGCGCGCGCATGTGTGTGTTTATGTTGGATTGTGTAGTAGTGCGTAGCAGTAGTCATAATAGTAGCCGCGCATCGAATTGCGCGAATCGAAACAACCATCCAGCAGCAGCAGACCGGACCCAAGTTCAATCGCCGCACCTCGTTGTCTCCTCGACAACACACAATCAAACTTCCCGCCCAACGTGTCAAGGGGAATCCGTGAGAGGAAGGAAGGGAGCGAGCGGGCGCACACCAGGCGATCAGTTTCATCAGGTCGTTCCAATTTTTATGTATCTTGACTGATTTCATTAGAACACACTCCGGAGGAGGTGCCGGAATACTAATGTCAGCACAAGCACAGCGGTCATAGTGGAACACTAACCCCCCCCCCCCCCATCCCTTACCTACCCCCTTCCCAGTCCCTCTTGAAAAGGCAACTTCATAATAATGCTCACCATCGTCATCAACTTTGGAATCGAATGGAATTGATCCAGAAAGGCTTGAAGTGCGTTCGCTCCAAAAAAAGGGAAAGATAGTGAAGGGATTGGAGGGTTAGAAGCCCGTTTGGAGAGGACAGAGAGAGATAGATAGATAGATAGATAGATAGATAGAGAGAGAGAGAGAGAGAGAGAGAAAGAGAGAGAGAGAGAGAGAGAGAGAAAGAGAGAGAGAGAGAGAGAGAGAGGACAGAGGGAGAGTGCATAGGGTATTTGCGGGCGTTATGCATCGCAGCAACAGCTCACTACCGCGACTGTCGCTTCGCCCTTCTTTTCCTTTCTGCTGCATGTGCACACACACACACACACACACACACACACACAAACACACGCACGCGCGCGCGCACACACACACGCATATATATACATGGTGGTGCTCTTCTTGCCGCGTCCTTCTTCTAGCGCACTTTATTCGCCCCTCGTTAGCTCCATCGGGTCGCGGAATGTTCTCCAGCGAATCCACGGAAATCGATATTGTGCTAACGCAGGAACAGCAAAAACAACAATACACACACAGCAGCAGCGATACGATACGTATTGCTGGTTCTGGGCTGGAAGTGCAATTCTAAATGGTTTACATCGCCCCCTTATCTGTGTGTGTGTGTGTGTGTGTGTGTGTGTGTTTGTGTGTGTGTGTTCCTTAATGCTTTGGCTTTTTTTACGGGAATCATTAAATCTCGGTGCCTTAAAGGATCATAAAGCGGGAGCCGTGATGCTTTCAGCATCCATTACTGCAACCCCTAACCAGTTATAAATAGAATACCGAACCCGCGCTGCGCTGACGTAGCATGTCATCTGTTTTATTTTATTATTGTTTTTTAATATATATTTTAGGTAGAACATTAGACGTAGACGAGTTTTTTGATTGGTGAGAGATAGAGTGTGCGAACAGTAAAGGCAGAGAGCAAGTGAATCCAAAAACCAAGTGCATGTGACACGCGTAGTAGTGAGTAGTGACAATCGAGGCTAGGAAGCGGTGGAGTTGATCGTTCCTCGTACCTGTTCCCGCGTCTAGCCTGGGCCCCTATTCTGGTGCCTCTGGGGAAGGAGGTTAAACAACCGCATCAGCTGTTGCGTGCCGAGCCCCCGTGGTGTGCGTGTGTGTGTGTGGCGGACATGCCGTACGCGCGAGGAGCTGCTGCTGCTGCTCCTGCGTGGGCCCCGGTATGTGACGGTAGCTTGTAGACCAAAATTGCGTGAAGGTGTGGAGGTGGCGGCGGAGTGTGGTGGCAGTGCGGTAGCCGATAGTGGTAGTGGTAGTGGTAGTAGTGATGATGGTGAAGATGGTGAACAACATGAGGCAGAGCACGATCGGTATGCTGTTGGTGCTACTAACCATACCGTGGGGGGCGGGCCGGTTCGGGACGGCGATGGCGGGGCATACGAGTGCGAGCGGCTCGCCGGATCCATCGCCGGGCCGGTCGCCCGGCCCACCGACCCTGCTACCATCGCCGGGTTCACTGTCGTCCACCGAGGACGAAACAATCGCGCCAGCCGATAGGGATGGTCGCAGGCTGGGCGGCGGCGGTGGTGGTGAAGGCTTCGCCGGTCCGATGCTCGGCTACGATGACGACGAAGAGGGCGAGCAGGATGCGGAGGGTACGACAGACGACGAAAGCAGCGTAGTGGTAGTAGAGGACCGGACGTTAGCGGAGCAAGAGGGTGGCGAGGAGGAGGTGGAAGAGGAGGAGGAAGAGGAGGAGGAGGAGGAGGAGGTGGTGGTGGTGGAGAAGGAGGAACCGGTGCTGGATGTTGAGCAGGAGCAGAAGGAGAGGGCACAGGTTGAGGGGTATGTGCCGGAGTCCGACGATCAATCGCTTGATTACGACAATGGAGAAGGTGGAGGCGCTGATGATGGTGAGGAACAGGATGGCATGATGGAGGAAGAGGAAGAGGAAGAGGAGATTGGTCAAGGTGCCAAAGAGCATCGGTTCGCCTTCCCCGCCGCCGGGGACAACCCGTGTGCGTCCGCCATCTTGGACTACCTGGAATCGAGCGGTGGCGAAGGGACAGGTATACGGCGTAACTCACCGGAGGACGGCACCGATCTGCACATCGACGTGCGCCACGATCTGTTCGACACGCACACCGGCATCGTACCGGGGCTTCTCTATCAAGGTAAGGGAGGGCGGGAGGGGAGGATGGGGGGTTGGGCTGAAGGATGGCTTCTTTTAACCTGTGCCTGTGGGCGTACCTGCAGTGGAAGTGTGGCGCTCACCGACCGCCGAGATCCGGGATTTCTACATCGAATCCATCACGGGCGGCCCCGCCGGTGTGCAGGGGCAGGGGCATGGTGGTGGCCACGGTTCCCGCTCTACCGAGGTCCCGATCGGTCGCTTCGATATAGTGAGCGAGGGCGGATACAAGCGGGCAGCTGACTACCACCGCCCACTGCTCGGCGACTACGACGACGACGACGACGACGCGACACCGGACGCCATACCGCGCAGTACGTGGATCGAGGACATGGAGCTAGACTGGTTACAGCACGCTGGTGCTGGGGGGGGGCGGACGGTTGCTGCCACGGGCTCCCATCATGGGCGGCTGGTATTCGGCGAGAAACCACCCCCGGAACAGGAGCTGGAGCTAGAAATGGAGGAGGGCGAAGACGAAGGGTCGGACGAGGAGAGCACGCCGGGCGGGAGGGAAGCGGGCGGTCGGTTGCGGAAGCGGCTTCGGCGGTTACGCCGAGGACATCCCCGGCGGCGACGACGACGCCCTCGTCCTCGGAAACTGCGACGCGCCGCGGTCTGTCCGGACAATGTCTGGCGCCAGAACTTCATGCTGGACGAACGGATGGTCGCGAACTGGTCCGTACCGCGGTCCGTGCCACAGCGGATAGCGCGCGACGACATCCGGACGTCTACCAACCGGACCGTCGCTAGTGCTGCCGCTGGTAGGAAGCAGTCGCTCCATGACCAACAGCAGCAGCAGCAACAGGAACTACAGCAAGGAACACTGCTATTCTTCCGGTAAGTTAGGACAGTGGAGTTCGGCTTATCTAGAGGCATTCCCACTCTTACTCCCTGCCTGCCTGTATTTGCTCCTTACTCCTCCGTTAGCGTACTATACCGGACGATGACCAGTTACGCGGTCTACGAGCTCATCTACACGGTAGTATTGTTACAAGGTTAGTAGACACCATACTGAAAAAGAAAAAAAAAAAAAAAAGAGAGAGAGAGAGAGAGAGAGAGAGAGAGAGAGAGAATCATTCCGACATTTTATTCTTTTTGCTGTTGTTGTCGTTTGCACACACATACATACAGAGTGCCATCTGTTTCTGAGACAATCGCAAGGGCTACTGTCATCGAGCAGGCTTCCGCTTGGTTACCAGGACTGCCGCGTCACGTTCCCGGTGCGCTCGTCGCCAGCCGGGGTCAGCCACCGGGACGAGCCGCCCGGCTTGGTGGTGAAGCTAGCCCGCCTCAACACACCCTGTCGCAATGGCGGCTACCTACAGTTTGTGCCAACCTCGGCTCGGGTCACTCCTGTCAGTGGTGGCAGCAGCGGCGGCGGCGGCGACGACGGTCACGGTGCTGGCGACGTGGCCGGTGGCGAAACCGACGGAGGCAACCTTCCACGACCCATATCACTGTGCGGTAAGCTGGAAGAGCTGCCGCCCGAGGAGCGCTCGTTTCACTTCCAGAACCACACCAACACCACCCTGCGGGTGCACAATCAACCGCTGTTCAGCTTCCACTACCGGCTGGTCGACTACTGCTACAATGTGACGCTGCGCGACCGTGCGGCGACCCTGCGATTGCGGCCATCGGCCGGCACCGCCCTCGATTGCTACTTCCGCATTCATCTGCCGTACGGGTACCGCGTAGCGCTGCAGCTGCTGACCAATGCATCGACCAGCACCGGTAACGACGACGCCGAAGACGACGCGGACGTACGGCATGAACCTATCACGCTGATACCGCTCGCCGCTGCGCCATCCGCAGTCGCAGACTCAACGGGGCTGGGTGTTGCTGGGTTTCGCTGTCCCGATCCCGGTGGTGGCGGTGGCAGCTTGCTGGTGGAGTTGTACGAGGTCGGCTTTCGTCGGTGGGTGCGTTGCATCAATGGGAGCTCCTCGGCACCAATCACTCGCTACACGCTGCTCTCGGCAGGTAACCACATAGCGGTTAAGGTGAGCAAATACACGGGCCCAGGGGGCAACAACGCAACAACGGCGGGGGCGGCGGCGTCGGCGGCCATCGTCGCACCCTCGCTACTGCTCGAGTACCGGGCGCACCCGGTCCCGGCCCTCACCTCACATTGTGCCTTCGGGTGGCTAGCGACCGAGCAGCTCTGCATCGCGGCCATCGAGCGGCGGCTGCCGTGGCATGAGGCCGAAGCCGAATGCAACCGACTCGGGGGCCACCTCCTCTCGATACGTTCCGGCGATGATCAGCAGCTCATCGATCAGCTGCTGCTGCACAGGTGAGTCGCGTGTGTGCGTGTGTGTGTGTGCGATCACTCAATTGTTTTGTTGTTCTTCTTCTTCTTCTTCTTCTGTTTTCCCTGACCCACCGATAGTCCCGGCTACAAGGACAGCAACGCGTACTGGATCGGGGCGGCCGATCTGATTACCGAGGGTGATTTCCGGTGGAACGATAAGTTTCCCTTCAGTTACAACAGTGCGTATCTCATCCCGGTGGCCTCCAATCCTGGCCCTGGCAACACAAACACCTTCTCTTCCACAATCCTTCTTCTTCTTCTTCTTCTTCTTCTTCTTCTTCGTCGTTTTCTTCTTCTTCTTCTTCTTCTTCTTCCTTTTCATTTTCATTTTACTACTACTACTACTACTACTACTACTACTACTACTACTACTACTACTACTACTACTACTACTACTACTACTACTACTACTACTACTACTACTACTACTACTACTACTACTACTACTACTACTACTACTACTACTACTACTACTACTACTACTACTACTACTACTACTACTACTACTACTACTACTACTACTACTACTACTACTACTACTACTACTACTACTACTACTACTACTACTACTACTACTACTACTACTACTACTACTACTACTACTACTACTACTACTACTACTACTACTACTACTACTACTACTACTACTACTACTACTACTACTACTACTACTACTACTACTACTACTACTACTACTACTACTACTACTACTACTACTACTACTACTACTACTACTACTACTACTACTACTACTACTACTACTACTACTACTACTACTACTACTACTACTACTACTACTACTACTACTACTACTACTACTACTACTACTACTACTACTACTACTACTACTACTACTACTACTACTACTACTACTACTACTACTACTACTACTACTACTACTACTACTACTACTACTACTACTACTACTACTACTACTACTACTACTACTACTACTACTACTACTACTACTACTACTACTACTACTACTACTACTACTACTACTACTACTACTACTACTACTACTACTACTACTACTACTACTACTACTACTACTACTACTACTACTACTACTACTACTACTACTACTACTACTACTACTACTACTACTACTACTACTACTACTACTACTACTACTACTACTACTACTACTACTACTACTACTACTACTACTACTACTACTAGACTGGTTCCCGGGGTGGGCCCACCAGGAGTACTACAACCGCCAGCCGAACGATGATGGGCTGAGCGGGCAGGACTGCGTCGAGGTACGACGTCACTTCCAGGGTGCAACGACCGGAGGTGGACCGGCACCAGCTGTCAGTACGGGGGGTGCGGACTCATTGACCAGTTCGTACATGTGGAACGATCGCAGCTGCGATGCGCACAATTACTTCCTCTGCGAGCGTATGGTCGAAAAGGGTAATGGGAGCGGGCTGGCGTCTTGCGTGACGTGTCATGTGTCATGTGCACATCCCTTACCAACCCATCCCTCGCCTTTTTCTTCCCTCTCAGAGCCGGTCGAGCGGCTGGTGAACGAGGCAGAGTGTAACGCGACCGTGACACTCAGCGCCGAACGGTCGAAGGCAACCGTGTGGAGTCCGGGCTTCCCGCAGCTCTACCCGGACAGCGTCGACTGCTACACGTTCATCCTGGCACCACCCGGTTACCGGGTGGTGCTCGACTTCGAAGAGATGGTGCTCGAGAACGAACCGTTGTAAGTATTGGTTGCACGCCACACCGAACAAAATGACAGATAGTTACTATGTTTACGTCTCTGCACCCATCCCCCCCCCCCCCTCTCGCCGCCACAGTTGTTCGTATGACTTTCTGCAGCTGGTGGAACCGGAGAATAGCCGGGCCGGCCTGGGCAAGTCCACTGGGACGGTACAATTCCGATCGAGAAACTCACGCCACAGTGGGCGCTACAGTATGCTGCAACAACCGCAACAGCAACAGCATCGACGTAAAGGTGGTATCGGTCGATCGTCCGCACTAACGACGGTCGCAGCGTCCCAACAGGGACCTACTGGGCACCGTGGGACTACCGGTCACAGTACTACCAGCACCGACTACCACCACCGAATACACTTCAACGTGAGCAACGTTGAGGTGTTGCAGCCGAACGATGGACGGTACGCGAGCAGCATACCGCTGCCGGAGCCCCCCACCCTCGGTAGCGCACCCCGGCGGATCTGCGGCGACTGGAGCTCCAAGCTTAAGCTGCTCCGCTACGTCACCCGCGGTCCGGCACTAGGGCTTCGCTTCGTGTCCGATTACTCCAACAATTTTGGCGGCTACAAGGCGAAGATCTCCATGGAAAATGGTAAGTGCAGTACCGTGGGTGCCTAAAAGCGAGGCAGCCAGCTAGGGTTTAGCTAGCCCAACCCCCAAACTACCCTCTTTCCATAAGAAATCCAGGGCTTCTCTCTCTCTCTCGCTGGCTCTACTTCTCTTTTTGCTATTTGCTCTTTCGCTCGCTCTCTGTCTCTCTCTCTCTCTCTCTCTCTCTCTCTCTCTCTCTCTCTCTCTCTTCTTCTTCTTCTTCTTCTTCTTCTTCTTCTTATTCATCATCTTCTTCTTGTTCTAATCTCTCGCTCTCTATCTCTACAACTGCCATTGACTACCATTATAAGCATTGGGGTGCCATATTTGGTTTTAGTTGTGTACGAGGCACGACGTCTATTGAGCGTCCACCTACCAATTTTTGGTTCTGCTATTCCTGCATTGCCACACACTCCTTGACGTCCTTGTCATCTCGTATCGTACGCGTGTGTTCGTGGCTCCCATTCTTCTCTCCCCTTTTATTTTTATACCTCGTTTGTTACCGTCTCCTTCTTCTTCTTCTACTGCGTGCTTATATTTCTACCAGTGCACGATGCTCTGTCACTCTATAGCGCACTTGAGCACTTTGCGCCCACGTGTACATGTATGTGTGTGTGTGTTATATGTGTGTCTCCCAAATCGTAACGCAACTCACCTCCAGCGCCCCCAAATATATGGGGCTGTAATTGTTGGAGTTCCGAGGATTGTTTTGCTGCTCTGCTCGAAGCACAGGAGCAGGGACAGGACCACTACCAGCAGTAGCAGAGACAGAGCCAGAACCAGAGCCAGAGGGTCCGTTCGGGCATTAATTCCGCTTTAAAGCATTCCTCCACAATTGACTGCCCGCTCGATCAATACAAACCATCAACCCCACCCAAACCCCCGCCAACCACCAACCCCACCTAGATCCCCTCTAAAAAACTGTGTAGTAGACATTCAGATGCCGATACGAGATACACATTAAATACCTGTATTCAATATGCTTAGGAAGGCCGAGGGCACCTGGTAAGTGCAACTTGAACACCAACCACCTGCCATTACCCCCTTTTAACCTTTGCCGCCTGCCGCATTACCTATTGCTGCTACCTTGCTGCCTAGTTCTAGTTTTGATTTTGACGTTTCGATCGAACCCCTTACCCCCCCCCCCCCCCCGCGAGATCTTCTCTGTATTCGTGTCCAATGATAGCGTTGCGTTCTCTCTGCATTGTTTTGCATCCATTTTTGCCGCTCTTTCAGACCTAAGTGTAGGCAACATCCCAAAACACCCCAAACCTCTAACCCTCTCTAGTTGTCCTGCTCCTTCCTCCTCCTTCCTGGCGAACCTGGAAGAGCATGACAAGCAGCTAGCAGGGACGTTACGCTTGTAGTTACGTTACATACAGTCTGGTATTGTTGAGTGTGGATCGCGCTTCTATGTGTTTGTGTGTGTGTGTGTGGCTGTGCGAGCATCTATAGCCTGTTGCTGCTTTCCGTTATCTTTACACCGCTGTGCATGTACAGCTTGGACGAAGTTACTGCTTTGCTGGCTGCTCCCCCCCCCCCCCGCCAATTCTCTGACCGTGCCTGTACGTATGTATGTCTGTGTGTGTGTGTTTTTCTTGCTTTGTTCATACTCATTTTGCGTTCATCCTAATGCGAGATCCCGCGGAAGTGCTAGCCAGTACAGAAAAAACGATACAGAACCAAAAATAAAAATTACTACTATGCTCCATGCCACCCCTTATTGTTGCGGGAGCATGCGCCACCCCATTGGTTTATGGCTTGATTGTCGTGCGCGCTATTTTACGCCCCTTTTTGCTGTGAATCTGAGCTATATAACAACCTGTTTAAGTTGAGTGACTGTCCGGGGGCCTGATCCTAGGGGCGAGTTTGCATCACACCGGGAAGAGGGTTAGCAGGTTACCTAAATTGTTCCACCCTGTCCTGATGGGCAAACCCCCCCCCCCACCCCTTCTAATGCACGGCCGGTTCACGTGTGATGTGACTCGCTGCATCTCTCTCTCTCTCTCTCTCTCTCTCTCTTCTCTCTCTTCTCTCTCTTCTTTCTCTCTATCTTTTTCTCTCTCTCTTTTGCATATAGATACGTACATGTATATTCCCTCTCTGTTTCGCCCATGCTCTTTTGATTTGGATTTTCTTTCGTGCAATCCACATACACACACACACACACACACACAAACACACACACAAACACACACACACACACACACACATATATATATATATATATATATATATATATATATATATATATATATATATATATATATATATAACCACAAAAACATAAACACATGCATACATACACGCGGACACACGCATCTGCGGCACCTGCAGTGACATCCGAGTGTCAGGATGAGCGTATCAAGGCGTACAACAACTCGTGCTACCTGATCATCTCGTACCCGGAGGTGGACTGGACGACGGCTCAGCAGATATGCCGCGGTATCGGTGCCCAGCTCGCCTCCATCTCGACAACCGACGAGCAGAGGTACGTCCGGTAAACCAAAACCCGTATAACGTTTGCATTAAAAAAAAGAGACAAAATTTGAATGATGATAAGAAAAAAACCTTCCAAATTCAGCTCACAGATCTCAATTATCTGTCTTAGTTTGTTTTCTTATCACCATTCATATTTTGTCTCTTTTTTTTAATGCAAACGTTATATGCTATCTAATCCCTCTCGTGCGCTCTCTCTCTTTCTCTCTCTCTCTCTCTCTCTCTCTCTCTCTCTCTCTCTCTCTCTGTGTCAGGTTCATCACGCTAAACATTCGCAACAGCCCGGACTACACGCCACGCTCACTGTACTGGGTGGGCGGTGAGATGACGGCCACCGGCAACCTGGAGTGGACCGACGGTGCGAAGCTCAAGTTCGAGGTAAGCCCTCCCAGACCCCCCAAGCAAATGGTGAAATGTGGTTAGCGGCTACACCACCTACACCTCGTCTACCACCATCACCACGAACAGGGCTGGCTACCGGGGCAGCGACCGGAGCAGAACAAGGCCCTTAAGATGCCGGCCTGCTTGGGGCTCCAGTGGAAGGTGTCGCCCACGCCGATGATCTCGTCCGGGCTGCACTGGACGGCGCAGCGGTGCGGTGCGATCGGTGGCTACGTGTGCAAGAAGCCCCGCCCAACCCTGGACGAGCATACGGTGCGCAACCAGACGCAATCGGGCACGGAGGGCCGTCTGCTGTCGCCCGCCTTTCCCAACCCCTACCCGGCCCAGACGGACTACTGGGTCCGACTGGTGGCACCCGAGCGGCACCGCATCATCATCCAGTTCCAGCGGCTCGATCTCGAGCAGCAGGACGAGTGTCTGTACGATTACATCAGCATCCAGAACTATCCGCCGCTACCGGGGGACCATCCGGCACGGTTCGACGACCAACGCAACAGCAACGAGACGTATCATGGTAGGCAGGCGGCGGCTTGGTTGCGTGGACGGTTG
Organism: Anopheles darlingi; assembly: GCF_943734745.1. Lineage (NCBI taxonomy): Eukaryota > Metazoa > Arthropoda > Insecta > Diptera > Culicidae > Anopheles > Anopheles darlingi. The sequence continues at coordinate 99,505 of NC_064873.1, forward strand.
CACCACCGCCCGGTACGCTTCATCAATCCGGGCTCCGAGCATGGTGCAAGTGTGGGAGTCCGGATCGCCACCGATGTCGACGGTGGCGACTCGGCGGCAGCGGCGGTGACGGCTGCATCATCGGCGGCGGCTACATCGTCGTCGTCGTCGTCGTCGTCGCTCCCGGATTCCGGCGCCGGCGACGTTAATCCCTCGTTCCAGCCGTACGTCCGCTGGTGCGGAACTCATGATAGCAACATGTCCCGTTTCGATTTCATCTCCGCCGGCAACGAGGCGTTCGTTCGCTTTCACTCCGACTTCTCGATCAACGGGGCCGGCTTTTCGGCCACCTGGAGTGCCGTCGACGTGTCCGGGTGTCCGCTGCAGACGATCACGTCACGCGAGGGCGCGATCCGCAATCCGAACTATCCGTACTTTCTGCTCGACCGTCTCGACTGCACGTACGTCATTCAGGCACCGTACGGGCGGCGCGTTTGGCTCGAGTTCGTACGGGCCG
>NC_064873.1:105000-115000 GCF_943734745.1 Anopheles darlingi
ACCCGTTTCCCCTTTCTTACAACCCCCCCCACCCCACCCCTGCTCCTCTCTTCATTCACAACACCGATCAACTGCGCAACAACGTTAACAACAATCACCCCGTACCAACTACACCGTGAAACAATTGAAATCCAAAAACAAAAACCAAAACAAGGGAACGAAGCACTCGAGCGCGCTCAGTCTTCCGAACGAGGTGCCGCAGCGGGCGAACTCGGTGCCACCGTCACCCTGCACCAACGAGACCCGGTCACCGCACAGCACCTCGTCGAACCAGGGCAGCGACTCGCTGTCCAGCTCCGAGCTGGCACTGCACGATTTCGGGCTGCGGGCCAGCAACCGGCAGCGGTCGCGCGGCAAGGTGTCGAGCGCCGACTCCATCCTGGCGATGTTCAAGAGCTTCGCCGCGTCGAGTGGTCCGCTCGGGGCGCTCCCCTCGTCGATCGTCATCTCGCCATCGTCCACACCGACGGCGTCGAGCCCGCAGGACGACGTCCCGGGCGATGACGATTCGTCCACCTCGTCCAACCAGACGCCGGTCAGCTACTCGAGCGGTGCGGCGGCGGCGGCGGCTGCCGGTGCCGGTGCCGGGCCATCCGATTCGCCCGTCTTCTACCGGCAGAGCACCATCGAGGTGCCGGTCCTGGATGCGCTCAGTGCACACAAAGCTGGGACCGTGTCCGGATCGCACGGTCTGTCGCAGTCCAGCAGCAGCGGCAGCAACAGTAGCGGTAGCGGTGGCGGTGGCGGCGGCGCTGGCGGCAGCGGCAGCGGCAGTGGCAGTGGCGGCAATAGCAGCGGCAATAGCAGTGGTAGCTGCTGCGGTAGTGCCGGTATGCAGCTGCCAACCATACTGCTCGAGATACCGAGCAACGGCATCAACAACAAGTGTTTGTCGCCGATCCGCGAGATGCCCACACCGATACCGTCGCCGGCCCTCACCCCGATCATGCCGCGACCGCAGCGCATGCGCACGCCCCAGTCGATCCACGATGAGTCCATGTCCGTCACGTTCAACTCCAGCTACGGCGAGTACCACGTAAGTGTCCATGCGCGCGCGCGCAAAAAGGCTTATTTTTGACGATTTATTGTGCAGAAACCATTCCACTTAATTTTTCCAAGTGAATGTCATATTCAACTACAACTTTTCAAGAATATTTGGTTCTATTTTGGGGAAAGATTTAATCAAAACTACGTTCATGGCCTCCAATCTAGAAAGGCAAGTTTGCAAAAATGTACATTTTGCGGTGCCCATCGCAGCCACGTGCGCGGGTCATCTGAAATAAACAATAAAATATTATTCTTTTGTTAGATTATGAGTTTATCCAGGTAGCCCCGTCGAGTTTTTATAAAATTTCCTATTTTTCGCAGATTTATGAAGTTGAAAAAGTGATGCTTTTTTCGATGTTGCCTCAAAAAACGACACTTTACACAATTTAAAAAAATATAAAAAAAAGTATCAATAATTTTTATAAAAACTCGGCGGGAATACCTGGCAAATAGTGTACAGATTATGTGTTCAAAATTTCAAATCGATCGGTTCTGTAGTTTTTGTGCTACGATGGGCACCGATTTTAAAAACGTTTGTTTTTGGGAAAAGCGATTCAAAGTCGCGAGATGGATTAAGCCTTATATGAAAGTAGGATTTTCAAAAATCCATATATTTGTCAGTTTTGCTTCGATTGATCCCAATACTCTTGAAAGGATGAGCACTCATAAAAATTGTAGACAGTAAATGCGAAGGATTAAAATAAAATACCGAAGCCTCCCCTTAAGAGCATCCCTTAGCATCCCTTAGCAGCTACAGCACACCATCACTTACCCTCCAATTGAAACCAATCGGCCGTTAGATGGCGCAGAGGTCCGGATTCCCCGTCCCGTAGTCCACACCCCCCCCCCCCTCTCTCTTTCATACTCCCCATACAGCTATACGCTCTTCCACCACCACCACCCCTATCTTAGGAATGCTAACTGCTGATCTATTTAGAAGCCACATCACATTTCGATCGAAATCCGGCCGCCACCGCCGCCGCCGGAGTCGAGCGAGTGCGAGCGAGAATCGGTCGCCAGTAACGTTGTCGCCCTACCGTCAGTTGGACCGGTAGTGTCGATCGACGTCCATCCCCCGACGCCCGAACGCCGGAGTCCCGAGCGGCCCCGCGATCTCATCATCCCGGAGCTGATCGTGCAGCACCCGAGCCCGACCCGGGAGCGGACGCGGGTGGTGATGTTTCCCGGGTCGCCGCCACCGCAGCGAGCCACCCGCAGCTTCTACTCCCATGCCTCCGGCGATCTGTACTACGACGCGCAACCGACCCCTGACAGCAGTGCCATCGAACCTGCCTTCCTGCCGCTACTTCCGAAAAGGTACCGAAACCCGGGGCCAGCCGTCGTCCAGCCGCCGTCCAACCGCCGTCCAGCTCCCCACTGAATATTGTTTCTCTTTCTCTTTCCTTTTATTTCTTCTCTCTCTCTCTCTCTCTCTCTCTCTCTCTCTCTCTCTATCACACATACACACACACACACACACACACACACACACACACACACACACACACACACACACACACAATATCGTTGCTGATGCAGGGATCGGTTTCTGAAGCAGTGGGAGAAGCCGTCCTCATTGGATTTACCCTTCGAGCCGCCGATCATCACGATCACCTCCAACAGCAGTGAGGTGATGTCATCGGATGCCGATCTGCAGTCACCGGGTCCATCGGGGGCGGCCGCCGCAGCAGCAGCAGCAGCCGGTCACCGCACCGGTTACCTAGGGCCACCGGGCGCATCAGCAGGTGGTAGTGGTGGCGGTGGAGGTGGTGGCACCATGTGCTATCTGAGCCCGTTCTCCATGTGCGGCCGAGGTGATCGGGCACCGTCGGAGAGCAACCTCAGCTCGTCCGGTTACTCCAGCATGGCCAGCCCCGGTCCGAGCCGTTGCGGTTCCAGCAATCCACTCTTTCCCGCGAACGAATCGGACGATCCAGGCTCGGGTAAGTGAGATGTGGATGCCCGGTCACCCATTCCGATTTGTCTTCGTCATGACGCTTTTGTTGCGTTTCGCTGTCCTACCCAGGACCGGCTGGGCCCAGCTATGCCGGCTTTCACTCGCTGCTCAGCAGCCGCCGGCAAGCGGCGGCGGCTGGCTCCACCGGTTCCACCTCTTCCACCAGCCAGCGCCGCAAATCGGAGAACATTGGACTGGGGGGCAGCGCGGCTGGCACGGGTGGTGGTGGTGCCGGTTCCACCAGTGGCAACCAGTCGTCGATGGTCGCCGGTGTCGGCACCGACAGCTGCGGCGGCTACCGGGCTGGCCAGCAGTCGTTCCGCCGTCGCTCAGATTCGGAGACGCTGTCGGACGAACCGCTGCTCGAGTCGAACGACGAGGGCATCGGGACGGATCATCTCGACGAGAAAATTGAGGAAGGTGAAATCCGGAGTGCCAAAGAGCTGGAGCTGTACCTCGGCAAAGAGCTCATCCAGATCGGGCAGGATCTGCTGGCACAGGACCAACAACACCACCACCACCACCACCACCAGCAGCAGCAGCAGCAGCAGCAACAGCAACAACTCCTCTCCATGGCTCAGCTGCAGCTGCCGTCGATCGTGATCCAGTCGGAGACGGGGTGCGACAAACCATCGCCCGTCTCGTCGCGTTCCGAGAGCCCGCTCAGGTAAGCCGCTCACCGCTCCACCGCTCCCACACCCTCCTCTCCAACCCACTCGTTCACGTGCGCCCCTCGCCCTCGCCCTCGCCTTCGCCCTCGCCCTCGCCACTCCCTGCACGTCCGTCTTGCCGTTCCAGCGAGCGCAACGCCAGCCTCGATCGCTTCTCCGCGGCGTTCTACGGCCGGAAGGACCAGCAGCTCCCGTTCACCGACTCCGATGGACTGTACGACTTCCCTTCGTCCGATGGCAAGGGCTCGTGTACGGGCACCGGTACGAGTACGGGCCTCGGGGGCGGCAGCGGCGTCGCTGTCACCTTAACGCACCGGAAGTGTGCGGTCGGGCGGAGAAAGGAACGGCGCGGTATCGTGCGCTCGAGCTCCATGCTATCACCATCCAAGGCGACGCCATCCGGGCAACTCGTGGACTACCCGTCCCAGCAGCACTTCCACTGTCATGCATACGGCGGAAGCGGCGCCGGCACGCAGCAGCTCGGCGTCAGCGTCACTCGCAAGAGTCCGAAACGACGGCAGCAACGCACCGCTCCGGTAGCCAGCAGTTCCTCTTCCACAGAGTCGCTCACCTCCATGCGTGAGTACGCGCTACGTCCAACTACGAAAGGTACGTACGCCAACGCGACGCAACGTGTCCTAGCGCCCCCGCCGTTAACACCCCCCACTTCCCCTTCCCCGCTCTCCCTTCTGCTCATTTCTGCCCCAGGTCAGACCAGCGGCAGTAGCACCACCGGTGCCCAACAGGTGACTACTACTACTGTGGTCAGCTATCTGGCGCAAAGCCGCGATTCTGGTGACGACACCGACGAGGTAGGTTGTTCCTGTTACCCCGCCCGTGTCTGGCACACCCATTCTAGTGCGTGTGTGTGTGTGTGTGTGTGTGTGTAGGCGCGTGTGTGCCTGTTGCTCGCTCGCTCTTTCAGGGACATGGATCAGGGATCCAGGAAACCCTCGGCCTCCGTCAGCCTGTCTCACTCACACACCTCTTCTTCTGTTGTTCTCCTCTCCTCCTTTCTCTAGCTCCGTAGTGCTCTTCAGCACACCACCGAGGTATTTGTCGTTGTTGTTGTTGTTGTTGTTGTCGTTGTTGCTGCTGTGTGCCTTCCACCGCCGTCCGTAACAACAGTACAGCAATGTGCTCCTCTCCCCCCCCCCGCCCCTTCCCTCGCTTCCACTCCTCGCTCCATTACCTCATCTGCTCGTCCTCAGGCACACGCCGGCAAGGTAATGCTAAGCCGCCACACACCCCTCCCCACAAAACCACCGCAGCAGAAGGGGGTAGAGGGTAGAATCCTCAAAAACCGTCACGGACCATAACACAGACAAATTCATACACAAACACGCATACAGACACACCAACACCAAGCAACCAACGCGAGCTCGAGGTGCTAATGCTGCGCAGCTACAGCTACAATCCGCCTAAACCTATATCCGCACTAGCTGCTGCTGCTCCTCCTCCTACAGCTACGGTAGCATTGGAGAATTGGCGCCCTCCCTAGCGGACATCCCACCAGCGAGTCGATTGCGTCAAACAAACAGCCCCTTGTCGGGGATACGCGGGGCCGTTTTCCTTTCGTCGTTTGTTCGTTTCGTTTGTTTTCATTGTGTTGTTACCATTGGGCCCGCCACCGCACAGAAACGGGGGGTGGGCTTGATATCGATTGATACCCGTGATTCACGCTCACCTCTAGCTGCTATCCATTTCACGTAAAGCATCACAATCATCCGCAATCGTTTGTCTGGCGTTACCTGCTGGTCTCATTTGTAAAAAGCCGTTGCCCTCATGATCAGTGAATAGTTCTTGTGTGTGTGTGTGTGTGTGTGTGTGTTTGTGTGTGCGCGCGCGATTGCGCGAGTGTGTGTGTGCGTGTGTGTATTATCATACTGGTTATTTTTGGCGCTCTATCATGTAGCGAGTTTGACACTTAGTACTCTATAGTTGATACCTACCTACCTGTTTTTTGCGAGTTGTCTCTTATGTTTGTTATTACTACTACTACTACTACTGATACTGTTACTAATACTACTACTACTACTACTACTAATGCTACTACTATTACTAATTTCTATCAAAAAAGGCTTTTAGTAATGCTATGGGCGGATACCGAGTTTTGATGTTCCGTAAAGCCCTCGTTTACACGTTGGGCGCGGTTTTAGTGTAAATAGTACCCTAGGGCCCTAGGGGCAATTTGCAAGTAGTTCGTTTCGTTTGGGTGCTTTGGTTCGTTGGCTCTGGAACACCTAGGTAACCTGGACGTTATCCGGTATCTTCTCTCTCTCTCTCTCTCTCTCTCTCTCTCTCTCTCTCTCTCTCTCTCTTTCTCTCTCTCTCTCATTTTTTCTCTCTGTGCTCCCTCTTCGCGTCTACGCCTCGCTCGTCCTAGTCTTTACGAAGTTCCTTCCGTGTCAACTGTGCAACACACCTGCGCGCCATTTTCCCCGTTTTTTGAACTTTTCTTTGCCGCACTTCCCTTCCGTCAATCGCCCGTGGCCTAAGCGTATTGTTCGCGCGTGCTGTTGTCTGTGGTGTTCCGGAGTTGCGTCGTTGCGTTGCGTTCCGTTCCGTTACGTTCCGTTGCATTTCTTTTAGTGGCTATGGCCGTTGCGCACGCTGCTTGACCGTGTGCAGCGTGCGTCAGTAGTGTTTAATGCGAGATTTTTTAGCGCGCTATATCTACCAGCTCCCATTTGCACACTACATCTTCATCAACACAGCGACAACATAAACACGTCAACACAGAAACCACACACAAACACAGACAAGTACAACAACATTTGGCCTATCTTCGTCATTCATTGCAAAGTAATCTCTAGCGCATCCTCTAGCATATTGTTGTGCGTGTGTGTGTGTGTGTGTTGAAAAGCCCGTTTCTTTAGATTTTGGCTGAACCGTGTACGTAATACGTTGTTTATCGATAACCTAACAGCTTCGGTTGCGTTGAGTTGCCTCTTTGTGTGTGTGTGTGTGTGTGTGTGTGTGTGTGTGTGTGTGTGTGTGTGTGCGTGTGTGTCCTTTGAGTGCATCTCCAGTTGTGTCGTTTTCTTCGCCAGCCGAAAATCCTTTGTTCCAAACACAAGCAAATATAAGCAAAAGAACAAAGCAAACAAAAGCCAAACCAAAAATTGGGCCAAACAGACAAACAACGCATATAACCGGAGATCGTACCATCCCCGTGTACCCTCCTCTTTTTCCTCTTTCGCTCGGCCGCCTTTCGTTGCAGGACATCTCGAGCCAGATACTGCCGAAGGTGGGCACCGCCGAGGAGCAGCCGCGGCCCGCGGTTCGCAAGATCCGGCGCCTGAAGGCGATCGGCAATCAGATCAGGTAGGATTAAATACTCCTCAAGCACCACGGTAAACGCCTCTACCGCCTTTCACCCTCCGCCCTTCCCCTTCTCCCACCCCTCTCTTCCCACTTTCAACGCTAATCTCACCGTTTTCTCCATCTCTCTCTCTCTCTCTCTCTCTCTCTCTCTCTTTCTCTTTTTCTCTTTCTCCCTGTCTCTCTATTTTCCCGGTACGTGGCGAACTCTGGAGGTTTCTGCGGCGCCTGGAACGCTCGATCCACCGGAAGGAGCAGGAACCGTCGGACGAGGAGGGCTGCTTTAACGGTGGAACAGGCACGAAGCTGGAGGGGCTGGCAACGGCGACCACCTCGCCGCTGATCAAGTTCAAACAATCGCAGATCGACGAGGAGGACGAGCCAGACGAGGAGGAGGAGGAGGAGGAGGAGGATAAGGAGGAAAGGGAGGAGGAATTGAAGCACCGTACCGGGACAGGCTACTGCATCGGTGTGCCGAACAAAACGGTAAGTACCGCTAGCAGCCTCTGGCGGGGACGGGGACGGGACTTCAACCCCAACAAAAACTTTCACCTCCATTTCATTCTGCCAGCTCTGCCTACCGTCCACCAGTGGCGGATTGGCGACGGGCCCAGCTCGACCACACAGCAAGATCTCGCGCCAGCGGCGCATACCCAGCCATGACTGTCATAGCAGCATCAAACCGTGGTCCGAGGCCGAACGGAAGCTGCTCGAACATGACGTGGAGAACAGCGATTAAGCGGAGGGCCGAGGGCCGCGTCACTTATACACTGTAGTAGCATCACGAACAGTCGACTGCTAACCGGAAAGATCCATCCGAGACACACTGGCAACTTGTTTGCAGGGAGTTGAGTTCGTGTGTGTCCTGAGACTGCTCCGAAAGCCAGCAGCTTCGTGCCACACTAATCTCAACCGCCACAATACCGATCGGATTGCAAGGCTCACTAGGGGATGACATCATCGAACGACAGACACAACAAACACTCCTACGCTGAACGCCCTCCTAGTGCGACTAGGAGGCGCTACGAAGGGTGAGGTGAGGGCGAGTTCAGCAATTAAAGTTAGAGCAATCACCTGGCTGCAATAGGACGGCCACCATTAACACTAATTCGATAATCGATACACCGCTACCCCCGTCACCCAAAAAGAATTGTCTAATATCGTGAAAGCGACCATTTTGCAGCGGAGGGGAGGTGGGGGGGGGGCAAGGGGAGAGGCAGCTTTTTCCCGAAGCGAACACCTATCCCCTTCAACCTTCGACCTACCGTTTCTGCTAACACAAACCAAAGCAAACAAACAGGCAAACAATACAAATATATCTAACGACAACAAAAAAAGCAAACATTCACGAACATTGTGTTAATGCGATTGTAGTTACGTAGGGTGTAAAGGGGAATTTAAGAGGGAAATGACAAACGTTTATATGTGTTCAGTTTCTTCGAGAACGGACTGGTTACTTCGTTACTACTCTAGAGCTAGGCGCTAGACTTCAGAGGCGCCATACTGCTTTATACTGGGGCCCCACTGAGGCTCGTTTGGGAGGGTGCTTGGGAGCGTGTTGTGTTTGTTATTTCGCCCTCCGCAATAGTTGTATATGTTGTGAATAGGAATAGGGAACAGGAGGAGGAGGAGGAGCACGAGAAGCAGCAGCAAGCTAGCAAACGGAACAGTGTAAAAGGAAAAACATTGTACACTAAAATGAATTATCTAGTTCATGCGCACGCAGGCACATCACTTTTCTATATCGATAGCGATTCGTATGCCCACCTTTATTTTAAATAGAGTAAGCGAGCTACGGACGGGGAAGATAGGGCAGCCTTGGTTCCGACCACAGGTTCCTGCGACCACTGCACGGCGGTACTCGACTAACCGAGACAATCCGCATCCGTATCGAGGTAGCAGATTAGAAGAGAAGAAACAAAAATACAGAGAGTAGAAGAGAGCAGCAACACATCCACTCACACATCCACTCACACACACACACACACACACACGCACGCAAACACGAACCCCTAGTTACACACAGACTACACACACATGAAACGCATCAAACAAAAAGGGACAAACAAACAAAAATGAACTAAATTGATAAAACAACACTCGAGCAGAGACTGATTTTCTAACATAAGTAAAACAAACAAAGCAAAACCAAAACCAAAACCAAAAACAAACGGAATGGAATCGTTTAAAGCAACACACACGGTGGACAACACGGTTCTCGGGAAGATATATATTAGTCATACACAGCAGCATGAGAAGAAGGCAAAGCATGGAGAAAACCAAACTCACGCACGCAAACTCACGAAACTTAGCAGCAGCAGCAGCAGCAGCAGCAGCAATATTGCATTGCATTGGCTCGGTAAGAGATAAGGGCGTTTGATGTTGGTGGTTTAAGTGAACTTTAACTTTCTGTCACTTTTTCACCGTAAACCGTAAGTTTTATCACTTGTGTGTGTGTGTGTGTGTGTGTGTGTGTGTGTGTGTCTGTGTATGTATATGGCAAACCACATTTTTTGACGGTAGAATGAAGGGCAAATGGCATGTTGACCAGCCAGGGCACACCATGTGGGCGATCCCACGGTCGTGGTGATATTAGTGGATGAGAGCGAGCGCGAAAAAAGGGGAAATTAGAAGGAGCACTGTCGCTGAGTGGAAGCTTAATAAAACAGGACAAACAAAGAAAGACGAACAAGAATAAAAAGCAGAAGAAGAAGAAGAAGGAGAAGAAAAAGAATAAAAGAAAAAACATAAACGGGAAAAAACGGAGAAAGAAGAGCATTCACGCACATGCCCATTTACTTCAATGTTGCTTCATCTTTACGCACTTACATTACAAACGAACTGGCGAGCGGCGAAGACAATGAGCTAATCCACCAAAGCAAGAAAGGGAGAAAAGACAGGATGCGAAGTGAACTATCGTGAATCAATCAATGGCACGCGGCAGGTATGCCATGGACGGTGGGTGGGAAGACCACAGTAGAGAGGTGCTTTTTTAAACGAA
>NC_064873.1:117500-290000 GCF_943734745.1 Anopheles darlingi
AGCGTACGGGTGTCAGTCAGTCAGTAAACGATCGGCCAGACCGCGTTCTGCTCGCAGCCCTCCATGTCCTTTTCACTCTTGCACAGCGTGTTGAACGTGCGCTCGGTGGGGAAGCCAAGGATTTCGCGCTCCTCGTAAATCCGATAAGTGAAGGTGGACTCGTACGTACCGACGAAGTAGTGAGCGTGCGAGCAGACGATCTGATCGACGATGGCGATGCCACCGTCCTTCAGCACCGTGCGCTGCTCGTAGCTCTCCGGTTCGAAGCGCACCACTCGAAACCGTTTCAGGTAGTTCCGCAGGTTGTAGAACTCAGTGCGCGAGCAGTCCGACGCGACAAACACGGTGCGTAGGCCGAGCTCGAGCAGCTTGGCACGGATCTGCAGGGCGGCCGACTGTACGGTCGGGGTGGTGCGGTCACGCCCGTACAGGAAGTCGGCACGGCGCAGATGGGCGCACAGGTAGCGGCCACCTTGCGCCACCCGCCGCTCCCGATCGTCACCGTCACTTTGCTCGTCAGTCCAGCGAGCTGGACGCACCGTACCCTCATGCTCGTCGGTCGAGTTGAGCTGGGACAATCGGAAACGATCCGCTACCTCGACCAAATGACGGGCGAACCGCATCGACCGGCGCGCTTCCCAGTAATCACCGTTGCCCCAGAGGTCGTGCAGTACGATCTCCGCGTTCAGCACGAGCACGGTGCGGGCGGCACGCCGTTCAACGGTCGCTGGCCGTTGGTGACGCTTCGCTTGCAGCAACCGATGAAGCAGCAACGCGCTACCCTGAAAGTGCAGACAGCTGAAGTCGCGTGCGGTGAAGTTGCTGTACCCGAAAAAGTGCCACGCCGCTATCTCGCCCTTCGGGCACACGTGTTCCTCGAACTTGTCCACGAACGCACCGTCCTGCTCGAACATGTTGTCGAAGTGCCGCAGCTTGTACACCTCGTCTACCTCGACCACGTCGGCAGAACTGGAACCGTACCGGCCACGGTACGCCTCGAAAAACTCATCCAAATCCAGCACGTCGGTGTAGAGCTTCAGACTGGGCAGATCGAAGAACTGGCTCCACATCAGCTGGCTCTGGTCGATGGTATGGCTGCGCCAATGTACCAGGTTAGACCACGGTGGCAGCACGAGCTTCGTGCGCCGGTAGCCCGGTTTTGTCCGCAGATACTTCACCAGCACCGCCATCCGGATGTACACGTCCCGGCGTAGGTTGAAGCCTTCGCTCGGGTTCACATCGTACAGCAGGTAGAGGACCGGGTCGACCGGTCGCTGCTCACAGTGGTACGCGAGTAGGAAAAGGTCGCGCCAATCGCACACATCATCCTCCGGGCGAGTTACGTGCGTCGATTGTACGGCCCGTGCACAGTCCACTCTTGGTAGCAGTAGCAACAGCCAGGATGCTAGCTGTATGTAGTTTGCTGAAAAAAAAACAAACAAAAACCAACCAACGCATTACACGGCTGCCGAGAACACGGTGCAGGTAATACTCACGGAAGCCGGAATGTGTCTGGCCACTACTGGGCACCCACAGCTTCATGGCACAAAACGCCCCTGGACCTGGAGTTGCACCGGAACTTTGGCGTACGGTTTTTGGCGGCGCTAGGTCGCAAAAAAAAACGCAACCATTCACCAGCAGTGTGCTAAGGTCGTCCGCCCCCCGGGATCACATATTCCTGCTTCGAGTGCCGGCTTATGAGCAACAAACAAAACCGTACACACGACGCCATCTGACAGATGGCGGTTGGTGCGCGTGCACATCCGCTCCGTATTCGAATGAACTGCACAGCAGTACGTTTACAGCGGTACGACTCCAGCACTTATACTGCATTTAAATTATGTATGTATGTGTATGTGTGTGTGTGTGCATATGTGTATGGACCATATTGCCAAAAGGTATGCAATTTGGCCCCTTATGTTTAAGGGGCTCATAAGTGGCCAGCATTTTCTATATCACAAAGTAGTCGTTTGTACTCAATAGGTAGATTATTTTTAAATAAAGATAAATAAAACTTTTTCTTCAACATCGTCTACCTAAAAAAAATCCCCAATAAGGCGTAACTGCCAGTACGAATCCTTTTATTCTTTTGCGAGATACAACAGGTTAAAAATTAATCGCAATCGTGTCTGTTTTCTGTTCTGGGATTTTATTCACTTAAACAAAAGGGAAGTCTTAGCGAGCTAACGAGAGATGGAACATAACGTTTAACATGAGTGTTCGGTTTTAACCTTACGAAACTACTACTACCACTAACTCCACTCTTTCTATCGACACCTATCCACTAGTTAAAGCTGGCCACCGCTGGCATGATTACCCGGTTTCCATCCCGGACCGGTACTCCGACTTCGACCTTACTCTACTCTAATAAACTCTTCCTGCTTCCTCCTTCTCCTAACCTCAAATTCTCGTTATCATCGAGAGCGGCCCAACGGGGCGGAAGCTACGGCGAACGGTACGCACCGGTACGTAGCCGGCCGCCGAGGGCGACTGCGATTGTCGCTGCTGCTGCTGCTGCGTTCGACGCGCAGTATGGAGATCGTCGGGGATGCCGTGCGTCACCGTTGTAGGTTGATACACGTAGCAGTATTTGTGCGTCTTAGCCGCACCATCCACAGAGCGGCCAGCCCTGTGCTGCTGCATCGCGAACGGAGCGGTCGTCGCGCCGGCCGCCGCCACCGCTGCCGCTCGTGCACCGGCGATGTAACCGGTGCGTGCGACCGACTGCTGTGAACCGCGTGCTGCCCGCGACGATGGTGCCGCGTTGGAACAGCGGGAAGACGTGGTGCGCACCGTACCCGTTCCGGTTCCTCCGGGGCCAACCTTTCGAATCGCCCGATCGGCCGTGGCAGCTGAGGTGGTATTGATCGGTGAGCAGTAACCGTAGCCCCCCCCTTTCGCTACTCCACTGCCGCCGCCGCCGCCGTCACCGCCGCCACTGCTGTTGCTACTGCTGCTTAGATCGGTCGATTGGCGTACCCACAGCCAGATGCCGACCGAGCCACCACCGAGCAGGGTAAGGGCGAGCCGGAGCAGCGTCGGTAGGGTGGAGAAGTAGCCAGCGGTCCGAGGGCACCGACCGGCCACCGGGCACGGTTCCAGTTCGTGCTCGACACGCTCCAGCATCCGACAGACGATGGCCCCGACCGCCGGTACCAGGTAGCACACGGCAAACGTCAGCACGTGAGCGAAAACGCGCGACAGATGAGCACGCTGGTTCCAACCGGTGCGTAACCGGCCGAGCGCACACAGTGCAAGCAGCACCAGAACCGCCCCGCTCAGCAGCAGCACCAATGCCGGTAGCTCCTCGGCTAGCCCGATCGCCGTACAGAAACCGGTTAGCTCGAAACGCTGAATGTTACCGCGGAGTAGCGCCACGATCGGGACGGCGAACGGTACAACCCAGGCGAGAACATGGAACAGACCGGAGCGGCGCTCGAGCGCCTCGCTCGACCACTGCTTGGCCGTGCTGAGGTACCAGCAGAGGGCAAAGATCAACCACCAGGTGCTGGCACTCAGCAGCAGGTAGTGCTTGATGATGTAGTACGCCAGGCACTGCGAGCTGGCGATCGTGCAGTCGACCACCGTAGCCGTTGCCGTCGCAGCGGCTGCCGTTACGTCACCACCGATGGTCGAGGAACCGTCGGTCGGGGAGGGTATCAGCATGAGTGCTAGGTCGAGGGTGCTCGTACCGCCCGTCCCACCGTTCACTACCGCCGCATGACCTCCTCCTCCCACTGCGTCGTTTACACCTGTTCGCACCTCCGGCAGCCGCTGGTCACCGCCCTGGTGTAGGATGGTACGCTCGAGGTAGCACAAACCGAGCAGATTGTAGCAGAGCACCATGAACAGAATTGGCCGATCCGGGTAGTCCAGCCGACCGTTCGCCCGTGCCCAGAACGTCACCAGTGACATCAGCGTGAAGATGAAGCAACCGGCGGACAGGATAAGCGTCCACCACTCGACCAGATCCTTCTGGGTCCGGCTGTACAGTGCATCGATCGCCGGGCCACACCGCGGTACGCACCGGTCATACTCGAGACTGTAGTTGGTCGGGCATGGTGGCCACCCAAGGCCACCACCGCCACCGGCACTGTTGGTGGCGCCGCTGCGCTCCACCGGCAGCCCACCGACCAGATCCAGCAGCAGTTCCGTCGTACGCCGGTCATCCTCTGATGGTAACACGAACGAACCGCCACCGCCACCACCACCACCAAACCAGGGCGGCTGGTAGGGTTGGGCGGCACCGTCGGCCTTCTTCGTGCCCCCTCCCGCTGGCAGTGGTTGATGGTTGTGGTTGTTGTGGTGCTTCAGGAACGAGCTCAGGTTCAACGGGGGCCACCCATTGACGATGGCCGAACCGGTGGCGACGATGGCGGCCGTCGGTTGACCAGCGGCGCCCTCTACCGGCACCACCAGTTGTGCCGTCTGCTGTGCGCCTTCCGTTGATGCCAAAACGGTTGCCGAGTGTGCCGAGATACCACCACCACCAGCAGCAGCACCGGCTGGTGCATCCGCCGAACCGACCTGCATACACAGCTCGTGCTTCTCCGGTTGGGGCAGCAGGCGGCAATCGAGATAGTCCGGCCATAGCTTGGCGCTTACCGGGTCGGCGAAGCAATCGCGCCGCACCTGCTCGCACAGTGACCGGCACGGGTAGACCGGGCGCGGTGCATTCGGTGAGCAGAGCGGAAACAGGGACGAGCAGAATAGGAAGAGCGACTGCTTCGAGCAACCGGACTGGATGATTGGACGCAACGAGCTGATCTGTGTGCGTGTGTGTGTGTGTGTGTGTGTGTGTGTGTGTGTGTGTGTGTGTGTGAGAGAGAGAGAGAGAGAGAGAGAGAGAGAGAGAGAGAGAGAGAGAGAGAGAGAGAGATGTGCGTGCGTTAGTGTCAAAGCGTGTGAACTGCAATTGTTGTCTTTTGTTAAACAACAACGACAACAACAACGACAAACAACAAACAACAAACAACAACAACAGCAAGATGGACGGCGCTGGACACTCCCGAACTAAAGCATCTCCATGGGCAGAAACAACAAGCAGCAACAAGAGCAACACCACCACCAGCACCATCAACCCCCCCCCCCCCCTTCGTTACACTCGTCCCTCATGCCATGCCATCAACCCCCTTTAGTTCGGGAGATGGTTCGTCCGCATTCCAGGTTCAGCTTTCAGGTCCAGTCACCGCCGCAACCGCACCCGAACTGCCGCCGCCGCCGCCGCTGGTGCGGTGTAATGATGATGAGATGATGGTCTATTAAGTTCAATTATTATAACACCAGCCCTCTACCACCAGCCACCACCCCCCCTCCCCCCTTTCTTCTCCTTTTTCGCTCGGGGGGTGTCTCAGTGTCTCGATGGTGCTGGTGCGGAGCTGGTCGGACCGAGCATCATCATCATCATGGCAGACGCTGTGTGCGCCCGCGTGAACCGGTTCTTTGCTACCCCACCCCATATTACCTCCCATCTCCCCTCCCCCTCCCCACATCCTTTTTCGCTCGAGTGCGCAAGATGAAAGGCGGCAAAAAGGCAAAGCCAGCGCGAGCGAACCAAAGCCGCCGCGCTGTGGCCGCGCCTTCCGCCCCGGCGGGGTGGGGGGGGAGGGGAAGAGGAAGAGGAGTGAGGGAGACTAAGATACAGAATAGCCTTTCTCCCCCTTTCCTTCTCCCCATCCTGCTCTTCCACCCCAGTCCCATCATCATCATTCCTTCTTCGGGAGTCTCTCTCTCTCTCACACACACACACACACGTTCAGCAGCAGCAGCAAGTTTTGTGTTTTTGTGTTCTGCTCTCCCCTTCCTACCCCCCCCCCCCCCCAACCCACTTCGACCGATAGTGCCATCGGTTTGTTGCGTTTGTTGCTTCCCATTCTCTTCTCTGCTTTTTTTTCTCTTCTGCCACCGCCGCTCTCTGCTCGTCTTTGATAAAACAAAAAAAAATCCCCCCAAGACGCCATCATCGCCGCCGCCGCCGTCGTCGTCGTTCGCTCGCTTCTTTTAAGGTTTCCCATCTTCCTCCTTTTCTTCGACCTCTTCTCTCTCTCTCTCTCTCTCTCTCTCTCTCTCTCTCTGTCTCACTCACTCTCATCTTTTGTGCCGCTTCGCTTCTTCGTCTGCTTCAATCCTGCTTTGCTTAATACTCCCCATATGTGCGATCAGACACCAGGGGGTGAAAAAAGATGAGGGATGAGTGGGAGAGGGAAGGCGCGCAACAAATTGACTTCTGCATCCAACTCCAGAACCAATCGGAGCGAGCGGAAAAGGGGGGATGGGGTTGACTTATGAGGGAAGGCTACGCAGCAAGCGGTGCGCCCAGCGAGCGGAACATCGATTAAGCCATATCCATTAGGACCCCAGCCTCCCCGCGTCCCCCCTCCTCCCTTCCTACACTCCCTCCCCCTACGCACCCCTCTACATTACACCTTTGTGGAGATGCGCTGAGTGCCTCGCTCGAGTCCTTTCCCCCAAAGTACACGATGGCAAAGAGAGAGAGAGAGAGAGAGAGAGAGAGAAGAGAGAGAGAGAGAGAAAGAGAGAGAGAGAGAGAGAGAGAGAGAGAGAGAGAGAGAGAGAGAAAGGTTGGAGGCGTGCGCCTAGCATGCCGGGCGGAGAAGACCCGAAATTCTACTGGCGCGTTGCCGTCCAGCGTTCAAACGGGACCTCACCAACGGGAGGATGGAAAGCACAGATCGCCCATCGTTGCTCCCGGAAAGGCGAGCGAGGGGGACGGGGGGGGGGGGTGGCGAGGGGTCTGCATGTGTGTGTGTGTTTGTGTGTGTGCTTGGAGGGTGCTATTATCTGCGCGACAGAACGCCGAACGCCGAAAAGCACTCTCGAAACGTTTGGCAGGCAGGCAGGCGTCTCGGAACAGAGGAGTAGGAGATGGGGGAAAGCAGCAACACACCCTCGATACCAACGTTACACACACACACACACACACGCCAGCACAAGCACCGCGCCGCGGTAGCTTTGATATTGCGCGAAAAGCGCGACCGCGACCGCAATCGCACGGAGTTGCCGCTTCTTTGATTTATTACACCCCCTGCCACCCTCCTGTTCTGTGCTCTGGACCACTGGACGAATTCTTTTCTCGGCTCCGGTCGGCGCTCAGCACTCCAAGATTTGGGGTTTTTTGGTGGCTGGTAGAGTTGTGCGCGTTACGCACAGGAACGCATGGGATTGCGGGGGATGGAAGGGACGGAGGGGGGGGGGGGGGGGGGAGTGCAGGCCCCTTAGTGGCCTTATCGGTGAACGCATCGCCCTGCGCGTTATCAGGAAGGCCCGCCGAAACCTGTCGATTAGGAGCCCGCGCACGCAGGCGCGCGTGTGTGTGTGTGTGTTCGAGTCGAGTGCGCATCATCCGCTGGAAACGTCGTCGCCGCGAGCACCGCGATCCGCAGTAACGGCAGCAGTGGCGCAGCAAACCGGCGAGCAAACGGAAAAAAGGGTAAGGTCACTGGTGGTAGCGCAGGAGGAAGAGAAGGAGGAGAAGCAGAAACGAGCGAGTGGTAATGGTGAGGAGGAAGAGAGGAGGAGGAGGAGGAGAAGGAGGAGGAGTGAGTATAAAATACCGACTGTGCCGGCTTTGATCTTCCGAATGCCTTCGACCATTCGCTCGTTCGCTTTCTCTCTCACTCTTTCGTCCTCCTCTACTGCTTCTGCTGAGTGCGCGCGCGTCGTATCTGTTTCGTCTTCCTTCCTTTCCCTTCTCCTTCGTTTCCTTCTTCTCTACCTATCTTTGCCTCTCACTCTCACACACACTCACTCGCCCGCATCGTTCTGCTGCTCTTCATCAATGTGCGATGCTCGCGATCTGCTCGAATGGTGGTGGGCCCAGGGAAGTGCGATGGCTCACTGCTGGCTGGCTGGCTGGCTGGTGCGCGGACGCCAACGTCGAACCCTACCATCAACTTCTTCCCTTCCTACAGCCTTCTTCCGCCCCTTCACCCTTCAACCCTCAGCCATTATTCTCGCCGCCGCAGCAGCAGCAGCGAGCCGGAACGAACCGTACAAGTGAACGAGAAGGAAAGAAAGGGAAGGAGAGAGAGAGAGAGGGAGAGAAAGAGAGAAAGAGAGACCGATATAAGGGGAAAGATGGCGGCGACGGGGATGCAGGGCATTCCGTTCCTTTTGGCTCCTCCATGCATACAGCCGCCATCGACGGCGCGGTCGTCGTCGTCGTCGTCGTCGTGCCCGAATGCCCGCGCTGCGCCGCGAATCGGGCAAATTTGGCGGCCGTTTTCATCATTCCAGAGATCTCCCCCCTCCCCCTCCCCACACCAGCCCGCTATTCCCACCACCCTCTAGGCGTACGTTGTGCCCGGTGTTCGGTGGCAGCGGCAGCAGCGAGCGTAACTTATCCATCCCCTTTCATGCTTTTACCGCAGTTGGAAGAAGAGAGGGGGGGGGGGGGGCAAAGAGAGTGGAGTGCGCCGGCAAGTGTTTATACGAAGCACATGAGCGCGTGAGGGAAGGGAAGTGAGTGAGTGAAAGAGCGAAAGAAAGGGATGGTTTGATGGCGGGGTGGGGTTTGGAAAATGAAGGGATGAAACCGGGGAGGATGGCGAGGGTGAGAGAGGGGGTTGGGCATGGTCTATATCGCTCACGCTGCGCTGCTGCTGCCGGGTTGGCTCGATGTCAAGAACCCAACGCCAACCATCCCACAGACCCCTCTTCCAGACCAGCCCATCCACCCATTCCATTTTCATTACCTCCGCCTCTACAACCTCTTACACCCCTTACTACCCTGTCCCCCCGGAGGAGGGGGGGGGGGGGGGGGGGGGAGCACAAATCATCTTCGAACGTCGGCAGAAGATCAAACGTCGATGCGATGCGTCGCCGCCACGCTAGACGGACGCCGGGGATCGGGCATCGGACATGCTTCACACCCTCAGCCCCATCCCCCCGGAGGTTCTCTGTGGACTTTGATGAAGCCGGAGGGTGGAACAACAGAATAGAACGAAACATTAAACAGAGCCCGCGGGTCGAGTCAAGAGCGGCCATGTGGTATTGGTGGTTTCTCAGCGCTATGACCGCTCTCTCTCTCTCTCTATCTCTCTCTCTCTCTCTCTCTCTCTCTCTCTCTCTCTCCTCTCTCTCTCTCTCTCTCTCTCTCTCTCTCTCTCTCTCTCTCTCTCTCTCTCTCTCTCTCTCTCTCTCTCTCTCTCTACATTACTAAGCATCGCAAAGCAGAGGGAGAAAAGGAACCCCTTTTTACCCATTATATGCCCCTCGGAACGGATTGCACGATCGTCGTGGCCAGGATCGAGGTTCCTTTTCTCCTGCCGAACAGGAACAACATGGAGAATGGTGAGGCTGCGTGTGTGTGTGTGTGTGTGTGTGTGTGTGTGTGTGTCAGGGTGAGCCAGGGATCGGCACATCCGGGCGAGTTCGCACCTTTCGCAGAGGCCAACGCGACCATCTCGAGGGTCCCAAAGAGGGTTTATGGAAGACAGTATAGGAAAAGGGTTGGGCTAGGGGGTAAGGAGAATATGTGTGAAATGTAGCACTGATCCCCCCCCCCCCTCCCTCCAGTATCCCCTGCAAAATCCCCCAAGGTGTGAAAATGGTTGAAATCCTTCTTTCAGTTGTGTGGAGGAAACGATCAAGCCGGCTCGGGGAACTCTCCTCGGACCGTGCCCAAACTCCCTCCCTCCTCACCCCCCTTCCCCTATATCATCCTGTGCTTGCTCCCGAACTTAAGCGCGACTCATCGGTGGCGGCGGTGGCGGCGACTTCGAAACGCCGATCGCCGATGCGCCTTTGCCGAGTGTCTCCGCCACAAGAGACCTCGTGCCGTGGGGAGGGACGGAGGGTGGAAGAAGAAGAAGAGGGTTCGGTAATGGCACTTTAACGAACGTTAATGATTTTATTTTATCGTCACCACCACCACCACCACCATCACCACCACTGTCGATAGCGCAAGATCGAGCTGCTGCTGCGGCTGCTGATGATGATGATGATGGCGAACGGTGGCGGTGGCAGATCAAAAGACCGACCGAGACACCGCACCGCGCGGTCCTCCGCGACGGCGATCACAGAGACGCGGGCGCGCGGAAGCCTAACCGAGAATCGCTTCCATCTTCCTTCCCCCCCTCTCCCTCTCTCTCTCTCTCTCTCTCTCTCTCTCTATCTCTCTCTCTCTCTCTCTCTCTCTCTCTTGCTCCCTCTTTCTTATGCGCCTTCTATTCCTGTTCCTTCCTTTCTCTCTCTCCATCATTCAATCACTGTGAACCGGTGATGGTGGTCCCGCAGGCCTCGCGCAAAGCGGCTTAGCGCTGCCACCCTCATCCCCTCATCCCCTCGTAATGCTTTTATCTCTCGGGACCGAAAAGCATTCCATTCCGGCTTTTGGAGCATTCGTGGCCCCACCGACCGACCGACAAAATGTTCTGCCGCCCACCGCCGCGCGTCGGTGTGAGATAGCCGCGAGCAACGGAGAGGGGGGGGGGGGGAGGGGGTGATGAAGGGAGGTTTGGTGGGCCTATACTAATTAGTGAGCCCCGCAAATGGACGTCCCGCGACCAAAAAGCCGCAAAAAGCGAAGGAAGGGTGTGCATTAGTCGGGGTGGGGTGGGGGGGGGGGGTGTCCAAGCGTGTTTGAACCGAGCCGCCGCCATGTCGACCAGGAGCGGCCAGGTCCAGCGGTGGGCCGCGGTGTACCACGCGTTAATGCGCACAATCTGCGCACAAAAAGGACGACGACGTTATCTATGAGGTAATTTATGGTGCGCTCTTCTTCAGCTCTTCCTGCGGCAGACGCGTCCAGAAGCGCCGCGAGAGTCTGGCCTAAGGATAGTGGAGAGGGGGGAGAGAGGGGGGCTGGGGAGGGGGGGGGAGGTGACTTCTACATCAATACGAGCAAGGACGCGAGTCGCAGGTCGCAGAATGGTTGATCGATTGGATTGGATTGATCTCGTTTGATCGGATGGCGTTGGTAGACGGACGGCGGAGCTTCACTTACCAGGAGCTCTGCATTGACCCATCGCACCCTAGCGGTACCATTGCTGTCCTGGTGTGCCTGGTGCAGCAGCTCGCCCCCGAATAGCGTATCGTGGTGGCCGCCAGCCGTAGCGATCGTCATGTTGTACTCGAGGTTCTGGCAGGCACCGAGTGCAATCCGCTCGCACCGTAGCTCCTCCAGCGCTACCGTGCCACCGCCGTGCTGCTGGCTGCCGGCCGCGCGTGTCGCTAGCAGTAGTGTAGCCATCAGTGGTAGTAGCAGCAGCGACAGGTGCGGCGATCGCCATCGCCATCGCCATCGCCACCGTCCTTTCCGTCGTCCTACTCCTCCGGCCAGTGTCATGGTTCTCGCGCGGGCTCGCCTTCTGTGCCGTGAGGAAGGGACGATGATCTCGGTTGGGCTGATTGTTTACGCGCGACCGCGTGCTCTCTCTCTCTATCTCTGATAGTAGCTAAACAGGTAGGATGCTAAAAGCCTTCCTCCTGTGGCCACTGACAGTGCAGCAGCACTTGTTAGCACCGGCTCGCGGACATCCTCGCGGCCGGTACGCCAGAAACACGCTCAGCACGCTGAGAACACTGATGCACAATCCAATTCAGATACACACGCACACACACACCGGCACACAGGCACAGGATCAGCTCAGACGCTACTGGCTGTGCATATCAACAACAAAAACAATAGCCACTACAGAGCTTAGATAGTTTCCACAGTTTCCGCTCGCTTGGCGCAAGCAGCGCAAACAAACAGACTCAACTGTCCCGGTCGACGAATGGATGGAGTTTGAACGAGAGATGACGAAACGAGTTGAAAACGGACGGCAACGGAACGCTCCTCTGGAATCTATCCACCTATGCAACGATTCCTCCGAGCGACCGTCCGTACCGTGTATAACCCTAAATCCGCTGTTTGTTTATACCGTATATACGTGTATACGCGTTTATACGTGTATAGCTAGCGAGGGAAAATACTACGAGTTAATTATTTTTGACTTTCTTTTTTTGAAAGAAGAAAGGTTTTTTTCGACAAAAACAAACAGCGGATGTAAGGTTTTACATTTTCCGATTTTGGATTTCAAGAGAATTCTTCTTCTTCTTCTTCTTCTTCTTCTTCTTCTTCGAGAGAGAGAGAGAGTTCCCGAAGAGTAGCATCAGCAGCAGCAGCACCTGGCCCGCACTATCTCAGGTTGCGTGAGCGAGCAGCGTAGAGCAGCGCATCTTACTCTCTCATGCGCGCACGCACCACTCTCTCTCTCGCTTTCTGCATACAGTGACCGACACTAAATCGTGCATTGTGTTTGAAAAAAAAAAAAAATCTTTTCCCGTAAGTAAAAGTGTACAGTTGCTGATTGCTACACCAAATGCGATCTTAAGGGCAAACGGTAAAAATACCCAACATCTACATCTGGTACAAAAACCAATATCTACGCCAGCAACCGTTTTGCATAATTTTAGGGGTTACACATTTTAAAATGTTGACGTTGAGTAACCGATAGAATGAACCGGAAACAAAACACTTGTGGAAGGTGGAGAGGAGCGGGTGGGGAGGGGGGTTATTTCATGCCTTCCAGAGCAAAATGTTGGTCAATCCTCCCCCCCCCCCCCCCCGCCATGAACCTAGTGATTGCCTCTGTTTGTCGCTTGCATCGTCAACACCGAGCGAACACCGCCTTTAGCGCCGGCGCCAACTACTACTACGATAGCACGCGTGCTCGTCCAATATTGCGCCCCGAGAAGATAGCATCATTCATGTTCCGAAACCGTGCAGCCTCGCCAAATCACGGGGACACGGAAACGAAAAAAGCGTGGTTTTTACGCGTTTAACTTTCGAGTAACTCTGACCCCAAAAAACGGCGGCTACAGAGGGATGAGATGAATAGCACAATTACGCTCACTTGGTTTGTCTTTTTCTATTAATATGTTAATATTATCTTGTAAGGTACAGGAGAAACAACATCATTCACAGAATACGCTCTAAACGTTCTATAATGGATACGACTGGATGGAGTGTGTTGTCGAACCTATATATGAATTAGTGGTGACATCCTACACCCGCAGTGTGTGTGTGTGTGTGTAAGCAGCGTGTAGGCTTCGTCAGCTCACTTCCAAAAAGATGCACAAAACCCCCGACATCCAAAGTCCAACGTTCTCCGCCGCCTTAAGCTCTTAAAAAGCACAAAGCAAACCAAAAACAACAAACGGCGCTACAAGTCCGGGGTTTGCGGTTTGGAAGAGGGCGAGCGGCAACGAGGCCGCAAACTCGCATATACGTCATACGCCCGAGCCACGTCGTCCACCAGCGTCACGTCGTGGTGCTTCGCTCTCTAGAAAATGCTAAAGGGGCGCCCAATCCACTTTCTGGCCCCGTTCGTATCGTGACTTACTCATCCCTGTAGCTGCGCTATGAACTGAGGCAAAAAAGCGTACACACACACGCACGCACACAATCGCGAGTACACACATAGCACAGCGTGCCAAAACAAACCTCCTCCTCCTCCTCTTCCCCCTCCATCAGCACCACTCCAACCGTCCATGCCGGGTTCGATGATGTCAGCCGATGCTTCTTGCGATCTTTCCCCTTCCGCTCTTCCTTTTCATTTGACGACGTTCCAGCCGATGCCTTCTTAGCGATTTCAGCGGCGGACAAAGTGCGAAAGTGGCGTGATCGGCGAGCTCGCGGCTGCTGCTCGTCATTAGGGGTGCTGCGAGGCTGGCTAGCTCGCTGGCTGCCCACCTCCCTCCCTCACCTGGTGACGCGCGCGCAGAGAAACCTTGGACCGTGGCCGAGCAGCGGCCGCTAGATTTGTGGCGATGACGACTGATCATCGCCAGCCCCATTCGATCGTTGGTTGTTTGTTTGTGTTAGTTTTTTTTTGTTTTTTTTTGTTTGCCAGAGCGGTCTCCGTATCAGCAGCTTTCCGTCCTGATTCGCACACCAGCACCAACAGCAGCGAGTTCGAGGAGCCGCTGCTTCGCGCTGATTGAACTAATTGAGCACCGCTATTGTGTATGTTGCGCAAAAAACCAACGAACGGTGTGTCTGTATGTGTGCCTCACTATCTCATGTTGTTTCACGGGCGTCCTAGCTGGGCTTTCTACTTCTTGTTCGCCTTTCGGAACATCGCACAACTGGGGATCGGGTGGCACCAATCAGCTCCAGGCATGCTGGGGTCTCATAATTACAAGCAATAGCCGCGGAATGCATTCGGGAAATCCAGGGAAAGGCATATTTACGCATTTCATCATTAAACCTCGAAGCCATATGTATACTTTGCGAAGCCACATATAATCCTGGCTTCATAGGTTTTGCCTTTATTTTACTTTTATTTCAAAAACTTACTCAATTTGCATATAAACTTAATCTTCTAGTGTTGCAGCTCGAACTCGGGGGCGTCTTCTTCTCAAACAAAATCACCCCGTAGGCAGCCTAGTGGGCGACCTCCGCGTCCCTATTGCTCTTCTCAAACTTTTCTCCCCTTCCCTACCCCTTTTTTCCCGTGGTGACCAACCGGTGGTCACACCTTTGGTGCAAATCACCAGAGTTTCTCTTAATAGTAAACGACCACATGCGGCACAAAACGTCACGCGAAGTCATAGTCACCGCGAAATGCTATTGCTACGGACATCTCTCCCCCTAGTGTTCTTGCTGCTGCTGCTGCCAAATTTCTCCAATTTATCATTCCATCTCCCAGCTAAAAAGAAAACAAAGCTCTCCAAACTGATTCTTTACATCACTATTTTCTTCTTCGACGCCTTTTCGTCTGTACCGGTGGCTTCGCTGGTGGTGGAGGCGTCACTATTGTCTGTAATAGCGGTACGGCTGGTAGTATTGGACACTCCCGAGTTGGAAGCGGAGGAGCCAGTGGTCGGGGAGGAGATGAAAGAAGGAGAGGAATTCGCCACAGCACGACTTTCGTGGTTGTTGGTGCTGCTGGTGTCCTCCTCCACCATCAAGGGCTTCTCGTTGATGAAGTTGAGGTACTGCGTGAGGCGCAGCACCGCGATCAGCGTGGCGACGTAGTCGCGCACATCCTGCAGACCGAGCGACTTGACGCGCTGCGACACGGTACGGTATACGCGCCGGGCCACCTTATTCGAGAGACGGCCAACCGTCTGGACGGTGTGCAGTACCGGATCCTCCTTCGCGCCCACCGGTGCTGTGGAAAGAGCGAGCGAGACAGTTGAGTGGGACAGTTGAAGGAGGTGGTTGGAGTTCTGGTGCGTACCGTTATCGTCGTCGGATTCGTCCTCCCGCTTGGGGAAGTAGTAATCGAGCAGACGCTCCGCCACCGAGGCCGTCGTGTCGATGCCATCGACGGCAAGACAACCGTACTGAGTGGCCAACACCTCGTTCGCCTTCCGCCATGACAGTTCCTTCAGTGTGGCCGCCCGCTGCTGCGAGGCCGACCGCAACTCGCACACCCGTTCGAGGTGTGGCTTCATGGTTTCGAGGACGCGCGTCCGTGCCTGCTGATAGATCTCGGCCGGTTGCTCCTTGAGGATCGGCGCATTCACCTCCAGCCGGTCGATCCCGCGCACTAGCGTCTGGTCGACGAGCTGCAGCGGACGGTCGAGACGGTGAACCAGCGGTGCCGAGACGGTCGCTGCACGGCACACTACATCCTCCACCATGCCGAGGGCCCACGTCAGCAATCGATTCGAATCTGCAAGAGAGGAGAGAAAGACAGAGAGACGTGTGTGAAAAAGAAGAAAGCAAAGATAAAGACGAATGTTGTCACATCAATCCAGCTCATCTCTCGATTGCGTCCTCGTGTCGTGGTTTTACTAAAAAAAAAAAAACAAAAAAAAGGAGAAAGAATATCGGCGGCCGCCAGTCGGTGCGAAAAAAAGAAAAATGGCGTGTCCACCTGATGGGGCGTGGTCAATGGAGGTTATGTGCTGTCGTACCACGCTTATCATCACTCTCGAGCTCACGAGGGTGCAGCAGTGCAACGGGGACAGTGATAAGACAGAGAGAAAGAGAGAGAGAGAGAAAGAGAGAGAGAGAAAGAGAGAAAGATAGAGAGAGAGAGAGAGAGAAAGAGAGAGAATGAACAATGGAGAAGGAGATTACCAAGTCCGGCGCGGGTTCAAATTCCATGGTAGCCGGGGTATTAATAACCATCTCCACACAGCGGACGTGTTGATGGGAGGGAAAAGAGAGGGTACACAGCGGTAAGACCGTGCACGATAAGTCACATGGCAGTCAGTCGTTATCAAGAGCGCGCTGGCTGGACCATTGATGAGGACAACAAGGACGATGGCGACGGTGAGCGGAAGTGAACGGGAATGGGGGGGCTGTGCCTGATAAGACGATCCCTCGAACCCGGGCAAACGGCAGGGTGAGGTGAGAAATGGGAGATGCTGTCTCTCTGGCATCCAGGCGGCTCCGACAACGACCGGGGGCGACGACGGGGTTGATTGACTCAATTTATGATCGTCCCTCATCATCGTAGTCGTTACAGTAGTAGTAGAAGTAGTAGTAGTAGTATTAGTAGTAGAGCAGCATTAGCTGTTTGCCCGGCATGTAATAACAGGGGAGGCAAAAATGCGAGCAAATTGCCACCCGAGAGCAGCATTCAATCAAGGCATACACCAAGTGGCACCCTGGCCCCGGGTTCCGGTCACGTTGCCCGGCGTAGCCCGTGTTACGTCCCTACACCCCGCTCCCTGCATCTACTTCAAGCAGCTCGAGCATCCTCGTTCTCTGACAGGAGCCTTGTTGTTCTCAAACACCAACCCACTACACAAACTTCTATGGCCCCTGTGGAAGGCAATCAATATACAGGGAACGCTGTTCTCGGTTACAGCGAAGAACAAGAAGAGCGCAAGGAAAGGAAGAGGGGAAAAAATAAAACGAAGAGCCGATTTGGGGCTCGACTCGGCGACTATTGCGCCGCTCGACAACGCCTCAATGAAGCCATACACACCGCGAGGGAGCAGCGCATACCAATGCACCAGAACTAACGCACCACCAGCAGCAGTCGTCTCGTCATCGGCATCGTTGTCGTCTGCGCCGCCGTCGAAGCTAGTGAAGGTGTGCGGCGGGTTTCTGCAGGTCAACCCAACAAAAACAACAACAACTCCCGGTAGGAACCGGTTTCCGAGCGAGGAGAGTGGTGCGATGCGAGAATCGGAGTGGATAGAGGGGAGAGGGACGCTGGGTTTGCATCGCCGGAATGCGCGGCACACACAGAGGCAACGGCGGCGATCCGAGTTTGTGGATGGACTTTGGACTTTGCTGGGTGCTGTGGCGCGCGCTTCGGTGCACATCACTTCTCTCCCGCGTTGAAGATGATTGACTGCGTCATCGGCACCTCCTCGCTGCTGCTGCTGCTGGTTGTTGTGTTTTTCTCATGCATCCCAACGATCCACCGCCCGGTGGTAATCGAAGCTTAAAAAAGTCACCGAAATTCAGAACGAATGGAACTCTTACCTTTGACCCGTCCGTACACCATTTGCGTTTGCTGCCAGGTAGCGTCCACGACCGGTAGCCCCATCATGCGATCGATTGACTCCAGGTGGGGTAGCAGGGCGTGCACGCTGCTCCCGTTGTTGACTGCTGAATCTGCCGCCGCTGCCGCTGGTTCGTTGCTGGCATGATGCTGCTGAGTGCCATTGCTGGCGACAGCGCTTCCATTCTTTGCTGCACCGCTTGTCGACATCTTATACGAGACCGGAAAACAGCCGGAATATTGATTGGTTGTCTCTTGAAATGGAAATTTGCACGCGACAAACGGCTGGAACTTCACAGTGATGCACAGTAACGCACTACTTTCCGCAAAGTCACACACAGAAACACGAGACAGAATTGTTCACACAAAGGCACCAATGAATGAAAATCTAAAACCGCTAAAGTCGTCCTGCTGCTGCTGCTGACTGCTTGTTGTTTCTTCGGTAGTCGGAGTTGGAAAGAATGATTCTCGATCCGTCGGCGATCACTTAGGCTTTGCGGCTCTCTCGCTCTCTCAGTTCCACACACTGGTGCATGTGTGCGTGGGCTCAGCGCGTCGCAGGCGAGTCGAACACAATCGCCGAGTGATAAGATGCACCCCTCTATGTATCGTCGTATCTCTCGCACTCGCTCACTCTCTTTGCCTCTCTCTCCCTCTATTTCGGTGCCTGTTTTTTCTTACTCCTTCGCACACACTCACGCGTTTGTCGGTAATTTTGTGGAGCAGCGTCGATCTTGATCGAGGCCGTACGGGTGGTGTTTGATCGTGAGAATGACGCTGCGCGTGTGTATGCGTGTGCGTTCTAGACGATGGCGTTCTGGGGGGCGGCTTGAGACGACTCACTTTATGAATTGCACACACAGCCACAGTAAACAGGGTTGGAAAATGTTTTTTTTTTATCTCGCACTCTGCTCTGCTTCTTCTTGTTTGCACGCTTGTTTGTATCACACGATGATCGCTTGATTCCTGCGAAATGTACGCTTACTCCCCTTTACTGTAGCCTGAATGTGAATCTGCCGGTACCAACGCGGTGATTTGGCGTTCTCGACCGATCCATCAATGCTTTTTATACGGATGCCCCCGCGCGCCGTGTACACGAAACACGACAGCAGCACCTCGCTTATCAACGCACACACCAACGCGCACATATAACGAGCGAGCGAGTGATTAGCGAAGAGAAAGAGAGAGAAAGAGAGAAAGAGAGAGAAAGAAAGAGAGAGAGAGAGAGAGAGAGAAAGAGGAGGGGGAGGGGGGCACGAACAAGCAGCCCTCGGTAGTAGTCACCTTTGACCCCACCCGGCCCGTCCCCGGGGATCTTGATTAATAGAGCTCGCGCGGTCGCCAGGCTGTCGCCAAGCGCCACGTGAGCCGCAGGCACCTAAGGCTGTGGCATCATCGTGGCCTCTTCTCCGGCTCCAAAGTCCGATGTGGCTTCGATGTGCCTCGTCATCATCCGCGGATCGTGTGTCATCGGCGTGCGCATCCGCTCGACCGGTCTAGACACTTCCGGTTGCCCTCGGCGTCTTTCTCTGTCTTGTCTGGCTCCGCGCCTCCGTTGCGTCTTCTGTTTCGCCAGCAGACGGTGATGCCAGATGCACTGGGCATGCAGACAGAAACAACAACAAACGGCAGGGACAGATACATTTCCAAAATAGACGGAGACGGAGTGCGTTGGCTAATGTGCATCGCCCTTCCCGAGAGTGTGGCGTGACTGAGATCACCATCCATCTGTCGTCGTCGCCGCCGTCATCATCTCTCCGCAGCATCAGCATCGATAATTCTGATATCATTTGATTCTTGTGTGTGTGGGTGTGTGCGATTACCAGGCACTACTAGCAACCTCCAGCGCCTGTGTCATCAGCTCTGTTTTAGCCTCTTCGCCCTGGTCCACCCTGGTCGTTGTCTACGCTACGTTTTCGTCGCCTTGCCATGGACTTTGAACTCTCTTCCACTTAGAAGCCGGTCGGGGGTATGCATCGCACATTACGTCAACCCACACGCCACACACATGCGATTGTTTGCCTTTGGACACAAAGTGTGTGTGTGTGTGTGTGTGTGCATGGATACAGCCCCGAGCTCCAAGTCAATACCAGAGTCGCTCCACAACGTGATGCGATAAGCAGCGGTTCATCGGTCACGGCCCCTAGGGAGCTCCGATATCCAAATTTGGATTGGATGAATTCCGCTGTCGGTTGTTGCTGCAGTTTTGCATTCCACTGCGGCTGAGAAGAACTGGAGTTGAAGTAGACGGGCACTAACCTGAAAGTAGGTCAAATAGCTTGCGATGCACTCTGCATTCTCTGCGCTGCCCGACGAACGTCTGGTCGAACGAATGATTTACTACTGCTTTTTACCACTTCCTGGATCTGCATGCTCTGGAGAGCCGTAAATAAGAACAAAAGCAAAGAAATGCAACAAACCGGCGGACGTTTATATAGAAAAAAAACTCGAATCGAAATTCTTCACTTTATTAAATCGCAAGTTGTTCAATGAATTAGAAGAACTACTTAATTCCTAACCATCTGCTATGCTGCATAGTTGCATCAAACCCCGCCGGACAACCGAGTGTTCGTTAAGGAAATGGAAACCCAAAAGCTGCGAAGCCCAAATGCTGCAATACTTGCATGCACATTGACTAACGTCAAGTTATTTATGTGCGTGTGCGTGATAACATTCACGATTTTCAAAATCTTAAAAGTATACTGAAGAATGCCGAATTATTCTTTTCGTTTGTAGGGAACGATTGAGCTACTCGGCCTCAATGGCCAGGCTGTAATGGCATCTCATTTTCGTTGGGTTGGTTGCTTGTGAAATTTCAAGTTCAAGTGTTAAAAGAAGGGGGACCGAAACAGAGCTATTTCGACTGAATTATAGTGCGCGTTCATCACCTGCGCATTAAGCGGTCACATTTCATACAGTTTGTCAACAGGGTAGCCCTTGAGAGTCCTCTAGCCAGATTGAAGGACGATGTGACGATAAAGCCCAAGCCTACATAGACTAAACGAAACCAAAACAAATCAATGACGCCATCGAAATTGCGTTTTGTTTGAAATGTAGTTTTTCCATATATTGCATCAATAATGTTGGGCATGTATAGGCCGCTTGAGGGCGTAAGGGTAACAGATGTATTAGTTTTAGTTTTGGCACGCTTTAGCAGCTGAACAGTGGGGTCGATTCTCTTGTCAGATCGTTAGTTTTGCGTGAGATTTGATTATGCCGATGATGGAAGATAAGATTGTCTTGAGGAAGGGGCGGGTGGTATGGGACTCGGTTCGATTCTCTTCTCTGAAGGCACCTGGTGCAAAACCTATCCGTAAA
The DNA here is from genome assembly GCF_943734745.1 of Anopheles darlingi. Lineage (NCBI taxonomy): Eukaryota > Metazoa > Arthropoda > Insecta > Diptera > Culicidae > Anopheles > Anopheles darlingi. The sequence goes on from NC_064873.1 coordinate 138,239, forward strand.
GACCGTGGGTACCGGGCACTATCGGGAGGCAAGCTTTCGATTTGTGTTGTTTCTGACACAGACATTCGTTTGGTTGGAAGAACTTGCTGCGTAAGTTTGTGCCGTTAAATGGGGGTCGTCAGGGTTAGCGCGGAACCACCGTTCCTACTATTACACACACACACACACACACACACACACAAACACACACACACAAACACACACACACACACGCTGAGTATAGTAAATGGATATAAAGTAAGTAACTTTGACCTCGTTGGTCAAAAGAATGCACACATACAGGCGTACGCCACCGAAGGAGCACACGTACAGAAGGCTTCTCTTCGAGTAGGGTAATCGAATAGATAAGACACCGGGTGTGGGATGGGGACGGTATTAGCAGCAAAACACACCTCACATCATCCGTTGGATACATCCCTGAGCCAACAGCCTGTCGATCGATAGCGTTATCGACTTTTCCGCAATAGGGGCCATCGTCGCTGGTTTCTCCTGGATAATCGGTGTTTAGATGCCACGGTAGGATCGCTGCGCCAGGAGCGCACTGAAGAGGTAGAGCGAGGACACGATGAGACCGAGAATCTGAATATGACCAAAGAGCAGAGAGAGAGCATAGCGCACGATTAGAGGTGTCGATGGCGAAGCGATGCAAATGTGCTGGCACATGTGTGTGTGCGCGTGTGTGTGTGTGTGTACCGAGGCGGTCATGTAGGCTTCCTTGAGCGTGGTCCAGTACCGCCCGTTGGTGACGTCCACCAGCAGGATGATCGAGGCGATGAGGTAGAGCAGGAAGGCGATCGTGTGGTAGATCAGCTCGTAGATCGTCTTCGAGATGATGCCACCGGTGCTGAGCGAGACGAGGCAGGAGGCGAGCAGACAGAACGTACCAATCAGGAAGGCGACCGCCATCAGCAGAAAGAAGAACTCGGGGCTCGTCGGCAGACTCGAGACCGGGTAGCGCCGGATGTAGTACGCCACCAGGCCCACATTGACCGCACCGATGATCTGGAATAACAACAAAAATCGAACGTAAAAGTGAGGGGCCGGGAAGTAGGGAAAGTAGATCGCGGGAGAGCGAGACTTACTAGTTGGGCCAGCTTCAGCAGACCGGGCGTCGTGCGCAGGTAGCCGGTGTTGAGCACCACATGGGACGTGCTGGTGGTGGTGGTAGTGGTTCGCGTTATCACGACCGAGTGCGACATTTCGGTTTCGTCTTTTGTTTTCTTCTTCCCCTGTTTTTGGCCGGTAGAGGGAGCGCGCGCGTGAGAATCGGGCGAGCGGGGTAAACAAGCTTTTTATGGCACCCGGAGGACTTTATGGCAACACGGTATACAGCAAACGCACTTCTGCAAGAGGAACAAATTGTCGATGGGAAATATTACACGCATGGCAGCTCCACTTCTTGTTTTTCAGTGGAGTCCTAGTTTTACCCCTGACACACACAGCCACCCCCCCCCCCCCCCTTCCTCTCTATGCAACGCTACAGAACACCGAAGAACCTGTGTGTCGTCATCAGCGTTGCAGCAAAACAGTCAACAAAAGCAGCAGCAGCAGCATTTCATATTTCTGAATCCATGCACCAATGTGTATTCTCCGCACCCTCCTCTCTCTCTCTCTCTCGGTCTCTCTCTCTTTCTCTTTGCTAGCTCTTCAAAAAGGGGGCCAACAGGGGGGTGCGTGCCGTTTTTATTTTTGGAATCGAACTACCACCAAGACCACCCACACTCACGCATTCATACCGGCGGTTTGGGGTGGGGGGGGGGGGTGGGAGCTGGAAACTAAAGCGGCTCGTGTTTGGGTTGAAAGGGCGGGATACATATGAGGTGACCCCATACATGTTCCACTCGGAAAAAGGTCCACTAGTGACGCATGCCTGCACCGGACTATACGCTCGCCAGCAGCCGACATGATGAGATCATCATCCCTGCACCCGTATCTGTGTGTGTCGATCACGCACGCACGCGTGCACCACCAAAGTGGGTCACGCGCGCGCGTTTCCCTTCCATGCTCGATCATCGCGCATCGCGTGCTGCTATCAAGGACACCCACTCTCCCTCTCGCTCTCTCTCTCTCTCTCTCCCTCTCTCTCTCTCTCTCTCTCTCTCTCTCTCTCTCTCTCTCTCTCTCTCTCTCTGATCTGAGCTACCTTGAGATGCCGCGTCCGTGCTTGTGCCCGAAAGGATCTCCATAAATGGATGCAACCAGCCGCTGCCATTGTTATTGCGTCGCTCCAGTCGGCGGCCCTGTTCCCCGTTGGTCTTTTAGAACCTCGACCTGGAACGCTCGACGACAGGCTCGATGATGACTTAGTAGCTGGATCGCATCATTGGTCGTGTTTTTGATTACTCACCCATATCGCGCTGGACCAGCTGCAGCTGGTGGTGTGCCGAATGGGTTAAAAATAAACCTCGGCTCGTGGGGCCGGTGGGTCAGCTAAGAAAAAGGTGCGTCGCTCCCCGTCCCCCCCCGTGAAAAATAAGGGAGTGATGAAGATGAAGAAGTTGTAGTGCTGCTGCTTGACTTGACTGGCGTGACATCATCGTCCCGAGACAGTGAGCAGAAGCAGCATCTCACCAGCAACATGTTGATAGGAGGAGGCTTCGGTTGTTCGGGTGGTTTTAGGCACCTTACACGCCTACACTATACAATTCCCCCAACCCCGCCACCCACCTATATTTTTTGCTGTTCCTTATCAGCACTCCGGCACCTACCTGTTGATCTTGATCGTGGCGCCTGCCGAGGGTTGTATATTGCGACACACACACGCGCGCACGCACTAGAGATACTGCACACACTGCACCGGAAGTGGGACGTGGGTAGGGCACGACGGCTCGCACGACTGACTTCTGCACGGCTCGAGTGAACAAACTTGAATGGCGCCGCGCACTGCTATCCACCGAGCGACGTCGGCGTTGTTCTCGTGTCGAACTTCCCGCGCCGCGTGCTGCACAGAGCCGAATCGCAGGCCTGCGCGTTCGTTCGCTCGGCCTCGCTCACTCGCCTATGCATCATTGGTGCTTGTGCTAGCCTGTGTGTGTGTGTTTGTGTGTGTATGCGGGTGTTTGACGATCGACGATGCACAAGAGGCGACGCGACGCGAAGGGACGTTTGCCGGGCCTGGGGTTGTGTTTATCAACACATGAGCTCAACAGTGTGCCGTCTGTATAGTAGCCAGCCAGCCAGCGGATGACACCATCGCCGTGGAACGCCCAGGCAATGATGTAGGCAATCGGTTGTCCAGCCACTTGCTGCTGCTCCGGCCGCAACCAGGCATGACGAATTCGCTCATGAAAACATCACGAGGACATTTTTAATCGAGAAGTTAAAGACTTCCATTTGGGTTTTTCGAAGAAAGTTGGCATGACTCGACGTGACGATAATGCTGGTGCTTAAGCACGCACACACCGGCACGAGGGGTGTGGCAGTCACAGAGTATCCGAGCCGAGGTCACGCTACGATGGGTCCAGCGCGTTCAGCACAGGTCACACACAGCGCCACAAGCACAACGAACAACGAAACTATGGATGATGAAGTTTTTTTTGTTGTTTTTGGGAAGCAAGCATGAGCGTGTTTAGCGTCGCGCGGCGCCGTCTAGTCTGGCCGTCCGCCTACGTCTCGTTCCTACGCCCTCACCTGGCGGAGATCCCGCCCTCATCGGAAAGCGAAACAACAACAGCAAACACTCATTCGTCCTGTGTGTCTGTGTGTTACAAAGATGGATCGACCTTCCACTAGATTGAGGCGACTAGTTTTTGGTTTTGTTTTGCTTGTGCCATAACCACTTCCATCTTTATTTTGCTGGAAACGAACTTTTCCGCGCAGGTTGCCGCGTCATTTTGCGTCACACAATCAAAAAACAGTACAGAGCAATCGTTACCGGTGACCGGGGAGAGAGGGCCAATCAAATGAAAACAAGCGCGCAACCGTTTATCCGGGACACGTGCGCACCGGTGCGAGCTTTTTTCATGGTTTGGATTTTATAGCAAGCCATAAAAGCAATAGGCGCGCGGCGATGGTGGCGCTACGCTGCGGTTAGTGCTCGGGACCGTAGATGGTCAGCAGCTGGAGCCAGGTGTCGGCACCGTACAGCAGGGCCGTCTTGAGTGTGAAGACGAACGAAACCCAATTACACCAGACGTCGGCACGATAGCCCTTGTCGGCGAACGTGAGCGCGTAGGAGAGCGCGTACAGGAGCACCGTCACGCCGGCCGTATACCGCAGTTCGATCGACGACCAGTCCAGACGGGGCAGGTGCCGGCGCACGAAGCGTCCACCGGTGCGCTGATCGACCAGCAACAGGACGGACAGGACGAACGCATGGCACAGGACGAGCAGCGACACCCATTGGCCCACCTCGTAGCGCTGTGGCCGGCTGAACGCCAGCGATACCACGATGTGCACCTGCAAAAGGGCAAACAGCAAAACGAAACCAAGCGAGCATACCGTTAATAGCAACAACGACGCGGTGGTAGTAGTAGGTAAGTAATATTGGTGACATCACCGTACCAGCTGCATTAGCCGCAGACCGTTGCGCCATGCTTGGCGGTTACCCCGGAACTGGAACCAAGCTACTCCGGGGATGGGCTCCGGTTCCAGCAGCGGTTGATCGTCCATCGGCAGCGCGGCGGGGGTGTAGGGGACCGCATCTTTTTGGAACACTTTTTCGCCCGGTACTGCCGGTAGCGGATGGCCGATTGTGCCCGGACCACCGACGGACAGATACCGATACACGTTACTCATTTGATCAGAAACACAACCACTCCAGAGCCACTCTGGAGGCAGACTCTGCACTCAATCGCTGTTGGGCGATGACTGGGCAGATGGGTCGGACAAACAGAGTCGCACAGTCGCACCAGTCCGTCCGGCTGACAGATTGGAGGGTCAGGAGGCTGATTAGAGGTTGATAAAATCGCGGGCAGACGTGGCCGGGGGGCAGGAGTGCTTATCGGGCGCGAAGCGCAGCGAAATTTTCACATCACAAAAATCCCATCGCAATAACCCCCCTCGCCGCCTTGCATGTGTCGTACACTATACTTACACGCCCACACATATCGATCTGCGTTAGCCTGGATCGAAATGCATGCTTAAAACGGGGGTTTATCGGACAACTGCGCCATCTTGCGTACCTCGCCATACACGCTCGCCAGCAGCCGACGCCGACGACGCCAGCAGCTATACGCTCGCCAGCAGCCGACATGATGAGATCATCATCCCTGCGCCCGTATCTGTGTGTGTCGATCACGGGTTAAAAATAAACCTCGGCTCGTGGGGCCGGTGGGTCAGCTAAGAAAAAGGTGCGTCGCTCCCGACGTCGATGAAGATGAAGAAGTTGTAGTGCTGCTGCTTAACTTGACTGGCGTGACATCATCGTCCCGAGACAGTGAGCAGAAGCAGCATCTCACCAGCAACATGTTGATAGGAGGAGGCTTCGGTTGTTCGGGTGGTTTTAGGCACCTTACACGCCTACACTATACAATTCCCCCAACCCCGCCACCCACCTATATTTTTTGCTGTTCCTTATCAGCACTCCGGCACCTACCTGTTGATCTTGATCGTGGCGCCTGCCGAGGGTTGTATATTGCGACACACACACGCGCGCACGCACTAGAGATACTGCACACACTGCACCGGAAGTGGGACGTGGGTAGGGCACGACGGCTCGCACGACTGACTTCTGCACGGCTCGAGTGAACAAACTTGAATGGCGCCGCGCACTGCTATCCACCGAGCGACGTCGGCGTTGTTCTCGTGTCGAACTTCCCGCGCCGCGTGCTGCACAGAGCCGAATCGCAGGCCTGCGCGTTCGTTCGCTCGGCCTCGCTCACTCGCCTATGCATCATTGGTGCTTGTGCTAGCCTGTGTGTGTGTGTTTGTGTGTGTATGCGGGTGTTTGACGATCCACGATGCACAAGAGGCGACGCGACGCGAAGGGACGTTTGCCGGGCCTGGGGTTGTGTTTATCAACACATGAGCTCAACAGTGTGCCGTCTGTATAGTAGCCAGCCAGCCAGCGGATGACACCATCGCCGTGGAACGCCCAGGCAATGATGTAGGCAATCGGTTGTCCAGCCACTTGCTGCTGCTGCTCCCAGGCCGGTCCGGCCGCAACCAGGCATGACGAATTCGCTCATGAAAACATCACGAGGACATTTTTAATCGAGAAGTTAAAGACTTCCATTTGGGTTTTTCGAAGAAAGTTGGCATGACTCGACGTGACGATGATGCTGGTGCTTAAGCACGCACACACCGGCACGAGGGGTGTGGCAGTCACAGAGTATCCGAGCCGAGGTCACGCTACGATGGGTCCAGCGCGTTCAGCACAGGTCACACGGTGCGAGCTTTTTTCATGGTTTGGATTTTATAGCAAGCCATAAAAGCAATAGGCGCGCGGCGATGGTGGCGCTACGCTGCGGTTAGTGCTCGGGACCGTAGATGGTCAGCAGCTGGAGCCAGGTGTCGGCACCGTACAGCAGGGCCGTCTTGAGTGTGAAGACGAACGAAACCCAATTACACCAGACGTCGGCACGATAGCCCTTGTCGGCGAACGTGAGCGCGTAGGAGAGCGCGTACAGGAGCACCGTCACGCCGGCCGTATACCGCAGTTCGATCGACGACCAGTCCAGACGGGGCAGGTGCCGGCGCACGAAGCGTCCACCGGTGCGCTGATCGACCAGCAACAGGACGGACAGAACGAACGCATGGCACAGGACGAGCAGCGACACCCATTGGCCCACCTCGTAGCGCTGTGGCCGGCTGAACGCCAGCGATACCACGATGTGCACCTGCAAAAGGGCAAACAGCAAAACGAAACCAAGCGAGCATACCGTTAATAGCAACAACGACGCGGTGGTAGTAGTAGGTAAGTAATATTGGTGACATCACCGTACCAGCTGCATTAGCCGCAGACCGTTGCGCCATGCTTGGCGGTTACCCCGGAACTGGAACCAAGCTACTCCGGGGATGGGCTCCGGTTCCAGCAGCGGTTGATCGTCCATCGGCAGCGCGGCGGGGGTGTAGGGGACCGCATCTTTTTGGAACACTTTTTCGCCCGGTACTGCCGGTAGCGGATGGCCGATTGTGCCCGGACCACCGACGGACAGATACCGATACACGTTACTCATTTGATCAGAAACACAACCACTCCAGAGCCACTCTGGAGGCAGACTCTGCACTCAATCGCTGTTGGGCGATGACTGGGCAGATGGGTCGGACAAACAGAGTCGCACAGTCGCACCAGTCCGTCCGGCTGACAGATTGGAGGGTCAGGAGGCTGATTAGAGGTTGATAAAATCGCGGGCAGACGTGGCCGGGGGGCAGGAGTGCTTATCGGGCGCGAAGCGCAGCGAAATTTTCACATCACAAAAATCCCATCGCAATAACCCCCCTCGCCGCCTTGCATGTGTCGTACACTATACTTACACGCCCACACATATCGATCTGCGTTAGCCTGGATCGAAATGCATGCTTAAAAGGGGGGTTTATCGAACAACTGCGCCATCTTGCGTACCTCAACTCGAATCGAATCAAGTGCCCACCCTCCCCCCACCACCCCTTTGGCGGTACACGGGTCCCTCGGGCGACCTTTGTATTAGTAAACACGTTTATTGAACATATATATAGTACGTACATATACAGATATAATAGATTTGTATTTTTTATTGCGCGGTGTAGAAGACACCTGGCACTAACCACCGCAGCACTGCAAGCGGCCTTGCCCTGGCAGTACAACAGAAAGGCATCGAAGGTGGTCAGGTTAGTGATCCCGTTAGCGGCCTGTTAAACCTTAACCGGCCTCCTTGTATGCTTTCGCGTCGTACGGGTTATGCCCGATAAGCCTCGACTGACGTAAAGCAAAACAAACAAACAAACAAACAAAAAAACCGTGGCTTTCCGTGACTCTCTACTCTGCGTTTGCTCTGGGGCTGTCGGAAAAGGGGAAAACTATCCGAAAAACAACAAAACAAAAAACCCTAAATGGGGGAAGCAACTGGGGAAAACGCAAAATAAAACAAATAAAACAAAAAATCAATTGGTAATAATTTAACCCTTTCTTAATTTTCCACGCACCCCCGCACCCCCTTCCTTCCTCGCCCAGGAAGAAGGGGGGCTGCGGGTGTTCTCGAATAAATTTAATAAAAAATCCACCTTAACTACTAACTACTATTTTTCCGGTGCCTGCTGCCAATGGGTGGGGTGGTGTGAGGGTGTGGGCAGGGGTAGTGAAATGCGGAAATCCTAGTTTCGCGTAGGATTCAAAGGATGGAAGCGCTAACAACAACATCAACAAACATCGGAGAGACCGTAAGATCAATTTTTATCTCACAACCGTCATTTCCGGAGGGGGGGGGATTTCGCTCTTCTCCCGGCACTACCAACCAGCGAAATCACGGAGCACGAACACCAACAGAAACACGAGGGCTCCAGGTGCTGCTGGTTGTTGTTGCGGAGTGTTCATTGGAGTGTTTTTGGCTTCGATCTGGCTCTCCCTCTCTCTCTCTCTATCTCTCTCTCTCTCTCGTCTTTTTCGTTTGCTCTGCTTCACTTCCTTGCTTTTCTGGGTTTCTTGATGCTTACCCTGAAGTTGCCGGGTCTATAGTCGGGGAGGAAATGCGCTAATGCGTTTACCATACACCCTGCGCCCTTCGTCTACTTTAATGCCGTTTCGTCGCGCTCTCGCTCGATGCAGTAGTAGTAGTGTTTAGCTTAGCTAGTAGCGCGGAAAATACCAAAAAACCGCGCGCGTACTGCGCTGTGAGCTTTGCGCATCATTGGCGAGACATTTTGCGGGGAAGTGGCTCTAGCGATACCGCGGGTTAAAGCCCGTCTAGCGGGTTGGTTTGGGTTTTCAGGCACTGGTCACTTTTGCAGGGGCATTACATCCGCTAAATTTGTGAAAAATTAAACACTCCTGATGTCACTTCAGCATCTAGCGGTTAGCCTAGGCCGGCACTGGATTGTAGTTGTCTATTGCCTAGAAGGGGAGGGGGGAAGGGGGAGTTGACGGGGGAGCTTTCGAGAGCATCTTAGCACTCCAGGGCACTAAGGCGTTAGTCTGCGCAGGCACATACATACATAAATACACACAAAACACTGTATCTCTCTCTTTCTTTCTCTTTTCCCTCTATTTTTTCTCTCTTTCTCTCTACTAGGAGCGACCTAATACCTAAAATGAACTGAATTTGGATTAGCCTGGGATCTGGATTCGGACGGACCCTCGACCTACGAAACCCCTTCTACTACTGCTCGACGGACGGCGGCTTTCGGCTTTGAGTTTCCTTCTCTTCTCTTCTCTTCTCTGTTCCGCTCTGTTTCTGTCACCTGCTTCTCCTTCTTTCGTTCCGGCTACTACTACTACTACTACTGCTACGTCACTTTTACCACCCCTTACTCCCCTTTACCCTTTTTTTACTTCGCTTTCATTTCTCTCACATCTTCCTAATCTTTGAACGGTGCTGCTGCTGCGATGCGCCCTGGGTGTTCCAGCATGTGTGTGTGTGGGTGTGTGTCCACCGAGTGACCAGTGTTTGGTCTGGACACCGCCGCTGGCCTGCCGATGCCGGGCTTCGAGACGGCGCTTTCACTTTGGTGGTTACGTCAGCGCATCATGGCGCCAACCACATCTTGGGCCCTTGAGAGGGTTTTTTTTGGAGAAGCGCTCTTGCCGGCCACCTTGACGGCCGGCTTCGAGGATGATGTGAAGTTTGGGCGCAACGGGCCGATCGTTTATGTGTGTGTATGTGTGTGTAGGTGGAAATAAGAGAGAGAGAGAGAGAGAGAGAGAGAGAGTGAAGGAGAAAGAAAGGGAGTGGTTTTGGGACAGGGACGAACCCCACAGAGCGGTTTTAGACAGCGGCCGATCGATGCTCCACATACAGGAAGTAGGTGCCGGCCGTGTAAGCGAGAAAGTTGAACAAACCAAACACCTGCAGGGCGAGAGAGAGAGGCGGATAGATAGGGTAGCGTATCAGTATCAAGGAGTCTATGGTGGCTGGCTGCAGTGCATACTTACACCAGCGGCTATGTTGGAACCACGGCCGTGACCGTATAGGTTGGACCAGGAGGCGAGCTGCACGATAAAAGCGATAAAGTAGAGCAGCGTCGCTATACCGGTATTGATAAGCTCCTGTGAGGGGAGAGAACGGAAGAGAGAGAGAACAGAAGAGAGAGAGAGAGAGAGAGAGAGAGAGAGAGAGAGAGAGAGAGAGAGAGAGAGAGAGAAAGTGTGTGTGGGGTTAGCTTGAGGTGGTCCACTTGTTGGGGGCGTGCGTGAGGAGCTTACCGTGAGAATCCAGTTGATGGCCAGGTTGAGCACCTCGCGGATACCGAGTAGATAAACGAACGTCCACAGCAGGGTAGCGATGAATGAGGTGACGACGACGAACAGAAAGAAATGTGTGCCGCCTATGAGGGCAGGAGACGCGCACGCCATACAGATGATACCGAAAACCTTCGTTATTACGAAGAAGAAGAAGAAGAAGGAAGAAGGAAGAAGTAGTAGAATAGAGTCGAAGCGAGATGTCGAAAGTCAAGTAGGCGCAGCGTGCCACCCTCCACCCCGCTTTCCCTTTCAATTACTCCCCTAGAGCCCCGGCTCTATTCGAAATACTTGACCTACGAAGGAGGAAATTAATTGCGCGGTCCCTGAAGGCTGCTATCGGCGCACAAGACACCGACTCCTCCGGTACTCTCCAGTGTGCGCGTTCCGCGTTTAATTTGATTCTTCGGTTGACTTCGCTTGGTCTCCACGCTCAGTCTACACATATGGGTGCAACACCTAGCCCCTAGTGCAAGTGTTGGAGTGCGATGACGCGAGAGGCGTGCAGTGCGTTAGTGCAGAAGGGGGATGTCAGAAGCGGCTCAGAAGTCAATTGGGGGGTGAATTCCAAGACCTGGGTGCCCATGCACATACACACACACACACGCGCGCACATACAAATGGTGTGAGGGTTGACGATGAAGTCAGAGCTGTAAGCTCGTCTTTCGGTCGACGCGAAACGACGACGAAATAGCGGACTAAGTGGGCGAGCCGGACGAGGCGGACGCCAAGAACCATAAAAACAGCGTTGGAACCATAATGTCCGGCGACAAAACCGATTGCAACGGCGGCGATGGTGGCGATGGCGTCAGCTTCTACACGCACACACACACACACACACACACACACACACACACACACACACACACACGTGGAAACATAAATAGTCAAATACCCAATCGGATGCCAATTGGGTCCTCCCACACGTCAGCTTGTCAGCGATTGCATCAAAGCAGAACTGCCTGCTGCAGCCACCCCCTTATATAGGGGAGAATCTAATACCGCGAGCACGCACACACACACACACGCACATCATTTTTGCCTTCCAGTATTCCACGTTACCCCCCTCCCCCATCCCCCATCCCCCGCCAATTCCCCCCACCGGACGACGGACGTGACTAATACAATACCCAAGACGGCGATCTGCCTCGCAATAGTCGGGGTCTGGGGTAGCGGTGCGCGAGCGGCTCGCCGTAACGGTGTGTGGCTAAAGGTAAGCGATAAGAACGGCAGCAGTGGCAGGAAATTAGGTGTCAAGTGATAACCGCACCTGACTCGCCCCCACCCCATCCCCCGCCTTCAAAACTCCATCGATCAGCCGCAGGCAGCACCTTTGCCCCGCAACCCTCGTTCGGCACCAAGGAATGCTGTTGTGTATGCGCGATCGCGCGCACGCATTGCGTTGCGCAACTCCCACCACATAGCAAGGGACAAGGGCTAACTCCCGAAATGGAGTACTACAACGAGCACAACACCTGGACCACCTGAACCTGGATTGACGGTATGTGTCATCCATCTTGGTATCAGCTGCTTTAGGACCAAAAGCGGGGAGGGAAGCGGGAGTACAACACTGGGAACAGTTACTCACTGCTTCCCTATGTGACCGACACACGCTGACGCATCGCCCTTGACAGGTGTGACTGAGTGACGACATCTCGACTATTTCCCAAGCTACTTCCACTGTGTGGAGCGTTACTTATCCGCCAACTGTACAACTACTTACGGCGCGTAACTATCGGGAAAATTACACCCCCTCCAGCCCCCCTTTCCTCTCGTACCAGCCCTCTTTTGGAGCTTTCGGCTCCCTGGCTTAGCTCATATTAGTCGCGCATAACATCTGCACTTCGGACACTCCTGCTTCTCCTTCATTCAAATTCCAGTGACGGCGATCGACGTCTCCTAGGTTCTCCCCTGGTTCCTCCTTCCTTCCTCCCCCCCCCCCCCCCCCCCCTATTTGGCTACCATCCATCCGTGGCACCATCATTGGACAGCGCGACGACGACGACGGCGGCGCACAACACCAGGCCGCGACCTGACCTCAATTCGATCATTTCCTCGCTCTCTCTCTCTCTCTCTCTCTCGCTTTCTGTACCGTTCCAAGAGAGCCCACTTCTAGTAGGGCTTGACAAGAGCCTTTGTCGTGAGCCAGCCACTCAGGGAGCTGTGAAACTATATGGGGCGCACCGGGGGGGGGGGGGGGGGGGGGGGTATCGCTGCATCACTGCGCACTGTTTCGGGCCTTTGGAACCCGTTGACAAACAGCAGAACCACAAAAGGGTGTCAACCGATATCCGGCTCGGTGGTACGGGGTCTTGAAGAACGGTAGTGCGTGGTACTGACACACACACACACACACGCGCGCGCATACATAATTTCCATAGAAATGGTGATACGAGCTCCTACGCCCCCTCCCCCTCCCTCTCCTCCCTCACAACACACAGGATTGTCGTCGGTGTAGAGGCATATTAGAAAGGTAAGGTGTATGGACAACGGGACGGGGTTGGTTGTTGGGAAAAGGAGCGAGATGCGAAGAGCGAGGAGAGGTAGCGGTTCCCAGCGCAGCAAACCAGCAAAACCCGTTCTGCGGTGGCATCGACTCGGTGTTGCCGCTGCTGCTGCTGCTGGCGGTGCTGGTCGACCTGATCGCTGGGGTAACGACTTTGGGCAGGGGAGACGACGACTTTGCTGCGCCACGCCGCATTCTCGCTTTCTTGTCGCTTTCTCCGCTTTAACAGACACTCAACAGGCACGCACGTTCCCAAGCGCCTATCACAGTGCCAACCCATCGTCGCATTGCCAGGGTCTTTCGAAGAACTTGCGACGTCGGGCGCAGTAGTAGCAGCAGCAGCAGCGATTGTGGCTAGAGCCGGAGCTGCACATTGAGGCCTACTTTGAGGCCTATAGGTACTGCCTACTACGTCGTACACATCTCGTACAGCTACATTACCCACCCCCCCTCCTCCCCCCTTTGTTTCCAGAACGCGTATCGAACCAAACGAACGGTTAGGTTGTGAGGTTGTTTTTTTTTTCAAGGGCCCTGAACTACCCGCTCGCTGGTGGTTCGGATCGGCGGTTGCACCGTCTGGTTCGGTACGCCCATACCTGAGACTTGGACTACTGCGTTGTTCTATTTTTTGCTCCCAGGCATCACCCTACACAACCGGAACGCTGGATGGCTGGTTGCTTCCTAAATTTCTGTCTCCTTCTCCCTTTCGCGGCTTGCGGAACAGTAGGAACCAACCAACCACACACACATGCGCGTGCCCCAGATCGTAAAAGTGCAGTTTTAGTGCTAAACTCGATGACACCTACATCATAATCATCATCATCATCCAATGGACCTCCCTTAAAAGAAAACAACACCAGAACAACACCATGTCCCATGAACACCGCCGAAACTGCACCCCATGCAAGACGGACCTGGCCAAATGTGTGTAGTTGAGGAGTGATTCTTATAATTAGCACGGCCGAGTAGTGCAATAGAGAACACACACCCTGCACAGGGCACATACGACGCAATCGCAATCGGAATTGTAGTCTTTTGGAATAAATTTAAATCGACCTACCTACACCCCATGTGCGCGCGGCTGCGATGACACAGCACCAGTGCCTGCCACTCTGTGCTCTGGTGCCCAATTTGGAGACGATAAGGGATCATAGGTGTAGAAGGTGTTTTTGTTTTTTGTGTTTTTTTTTTGGGAGACAATAGCCTGTCCAAGTGCAGCAGTTCGGACCATCGCACCCAAGGACACAGGCACGGTGCCGCAATCCGATAAGGGCTGCGAGACACTTATCGAAAGGAGCACTTGGAGCTGCTGGTCAGCAAGCTGTCAAGCCTGTGTACAGCGATCCTCTGCCCTGGAACCGATATTACCGGCTGCAGAATCCAGGGCAGGAATGCGTGTAGGCTCCAAGGTACCAAAAGGGGTATGGGCGTGTTAGAATTCCAGGGCGCGAGAATGGCGGGCTTCTAATGTACCAATCCCACCTATTCCGACGAGCTGTCCGACGAGCGAGCGTACCCAAGGTGAACGGGCTCCTGCATTGCTGCACCAGCTGCCTACCGCTGAGCTGAGCAGGCTGCTGCGGCTAGAGCGTTACCTGCTAGCCCGATCCTACGCTAATTTGCACGATTTAACGACGATCGACGACGCCGTCATCGTTGTCGTTCGAATGGGTGTAATTTGTGCCGAATTTCCATGTCAATCGTTCGTCTTTTCGCGCATATATGAGATCCAACAAGCCTTCCTGAGAATCGTCTCTTATCGGAAGCACGAAAAAAGCAGGTGGTATCGTGTTTTTTTTTTTTGACAGAGGAGCACATATAGCCGCATATAGTTCCAGCCTTTCCTAGAGATAGTTCTCGAGTGGATTTGTGGATTTCTCCCTCCGGCCAGAAACAGGCCAGAATGACCGCTAGGTGGCCGCTAGGCGCACCCCTTGGTTGCGTGGAGGATGATTTTAAGTTTCCCTTCCCAAAAAAAAAAAAAAACCATCCTGCCTACCCACTCTGACACTCCCGAACATTCGCAAATGGTCGCGTCGCGTCGCGTCCCGTGTCTTATCTAATCTTATCTTGCCTCGGTCCGCGTCCGCTCCGACCTGAGCTCACCTTAGCCTCAGCCCGTCTGAGGTACCGCCTTACACGCCGCCTTCGTCGTATCCTTCGTACATTTCCCTTACCTACTAGCAACTTACCACTTGTACGATCTTCAGTATGCCCGGTATGGTGATAAAGTACTGCGTGTTGAACTTCAGCCAGTTGAGATTAGATTCTGGTTTGGTCTGACCGCCTCCGCCGCCGGCGGTGGCTGCTGCCGCTGCTCCACCCGCTCCCGCTGGGCTGCCCCCAGCACGGTTTGGCGGATCCACCGTCACTACCGTTTCGGCCATCATTGTGTCGATAACTGCCTAGCCCTCACCACCAAAGCCTAACCTCTGTTATACCACCTTCTGTACCGCCTGTTGCTTCTTTGCTGCTGCTGTTGCTGCTGCTGCTGCTGTCTGTGCTGTGGTCTATTTTTGAGCCAAACAATTTGTTTGATTTGACCCTGTTCTGGTGCGTCGGCCACTTGGTCTAGACCAACTGTTGCTTCTTCTGTACGCACTGGCGCAACCGAAGCCCCTTGGGATCACGCAAGCTGCTGCTGCTGTTGCTGTCGCTGATTGCAGAAGGACCCCCTGTCCCCACGTCGCTCTCTGTCTCTTTCGTTTTCTTACGCACACGCACGCACGCACGCACGTTCACTCCCGAAACAAGCACTGGCGGAGACGCACAGGACTGAAGAGATGAAGAGGGTTGGTGAGATGATGTGGATAAATATATTAACGCTCGCTGTAAATGGCGGCTTGGTGAAAGTAGTGCCTAGGGCCTGTCGTTGCTGCTGCTGAGGAGGAGGAGCAGGAGGAGATCTGCGGCCTCTATACCCTAAGCGCAGCGTTCACGACAAACGACGACTGACGGTGACGGTGACGGTGCCGGTGACGCCGGAACTTTCACGCGCTAAAGGTTCCTGACACGCACACACACACACGCACATTCACACACGATCTCTCCTCGGTACACTCGCCGGGGTAGGTCCGGATCGAATCTGTTGCTTGATCGACTTGATTGTAGGGGCACGGCGCTGATTGCTGATAGCTCGGTGGACGAGGATCACGAGAGTGCACGAAGGAAGCTTTGGTTGGTCCTGATCGTGCTTCGAAACAAACAAACACGCTACACAAGGCAGGCTCGCTACAGAGCTACACACAGCTACGCACACTTGTCGCTATCAACACACCACACACCTGGTCCGGATCTAAGCTGTTGGGCGAGTGCGTCGTCGTCGTCACCGTTGGAGACCACAAACCCCTTGGTCACCGCGGCGCAAGGTTCAACCCTTCCTCTCATCTTCTCTTTCTTTCTCTATTTCTCTCTCTCTCTCTCTCTCTTTTTCGCTCTCTCTCTCTCTCTCTCTCTCTCTCTCTCTCTCTCTCTCTCTCTTTCGCTCTCTCGTTGGTTGTGAGGCCGCGCTCGTCTCTCGCGCTGATCGTCGGTCAAACGGTTGGATACTCTTACGGCTCGGAACGGGAGTTGCGAGCGCGCGCGCATACACATTCTCACTCTCAGGGGCCTCGCACGCGGCTTGTGCTTATTGGCCTGTGCCAGGGCGCACCAGCATTCCTACTCGACGGATAGATGACAATTTTGGAACAAACCATTCCAGCTATACTCTTTCTCTCTCTCTCTCTCTCTCTCTCTCTCTCTCTCTCTCTCTCTCTCTATCTATCTCTCTCTCTCTCTCTCTCTCTATCTTTCTCTCTCTCTCTCTCTCTATCTCATTTCCTCGCTCTTATACACTATTCGTGATATTTTTGTGGTGATTGTGGTTCATTAACAATATACATTTTGGAGCACTTTGAGTCTCTTTTGCATCTATTGTGGTGCATTTTTCGTGGGTAATGTTTATGCTTCCGCCCACTTTTCGCTTTTTTATGCAACAGCTAGTGGAGTGGTGCCCTCTGGCGGTAGACTTTGCGTCACTTCGCGCCGCGTGAAGCTTTTCTCGGGAACGCGCTTTCCTACAATTTCGAAGATTATTGTAGGCGATGGAAAGAGTTCCACGCCAGGTCCAAAATCCTACCGCAGATTCGTTGGACTTCTAGTGGGTGTGCATTGGACAGGGAGACAAAAGATCGATTCGTTCGATCGATTGGGAAGCCCTGCCTCGAACCAGAGGATACCGACCACATTGGTCATAATAGGTCACGCTCATTACTACACCCTCGCAGAGGACGCAGAATATATTGCACACATGCACGCGTGCGTTAACCACCTTGTTTGTAAACAAGGGCTGCAGCTCTGATGATGATCATTCGCAAATATTTATCTTTCGGGGCCGCCTTGTGAGTGGTTGTTGTGGCAAATAGCATAAACGCGATCATAAAATAATTAGCGAACCATAAAATTCCGGATTGCCCGCCCACGTGCCACTGGGAGCCCCGCGTCTGCGTTGATGATGTCTGCTGCCAGCTGCCTGTCAGCAGTGCAGTGCAATACAAGCGAAATGAGAAGGAGTAGTAGAAGGAGCCCGGCCAGGAGTCGAAAGAAGTTGCGTGTGCCGGTACGAAGCAGTTTCACTAAAATTTCGTTCTAGAGAGAGAGAGAGAGAGAGAGAGAGAGAGAGAGAGAGAGAGAGAGAGAGAGAGAGAGAGAGAGAGAGAGAGAGAGAGAGAGAGAGAGAGAGAGAGAGAGAGAGAGAAAGGGAAATAGAGAGAGAGAGAGAGAGAGAGAGAGATAAGAGAGAGAGAGAGAGGGAGTCTGCGACATGTAAACGAGTATCGGCTCTACTTATCGCTTATTCATGACGACCAGACCGGCCCGGAGGTTTTCGTCGCTATCCTCAGGTGGTAAAAGGCAGACAGCGGCTGCGGTCCGGTGGTAAATATTTTAGCAACCCAATTACCGGACACCGGGACACTGGCTGGCTGGCTTTTGGATTTTGTTAGTGACTACTAGACCATAGGAGCCAGCAACCGGTCAGGCTGCTGGTTCCTGGTACTTCCGCTCGCTCAAGGAGGTGCCCCCTGGGGGTGCCACGCTAAAGTGGAACGAAAGCGCTAAAAAGGAAATGGAACCAGAACTCTGCTGCTGCTCCGGCATTCTAGAAGGTGCCTTGGAGCTAGCGAACTTTTAATTGAATGCCTCGTGGGTTCTCGATTCAAATCAAAGCCCCAGTGAACATATCCTGGGAGGCGAGCCACCACAAGGAAGCAACCAGCAAACAGCTCATGTCGCGGATCTCGGATGGCACGGAAGACTCGGATGTTTGCATTGCCTGCTTCTGCCTGCTTGTCCTTCGCTGCTACGGGCGCTGCGCCAACCTGCTGGTGTCTCGCCAATCATCTAATCACCGAAGCGAGCACTTCCTGCTCTCCCTGCCTGCTTCCACCTCGTGTTCGGTTCGTTTCTCGCTCCATTCAATTCCAGATTAGTTAAACTTTTGACGCGAATTTTTCTGCTTTCCTTTCTATCCACTCGGCTCGCACACACACACACACACACACACACACACACACACACACACACACACACACACACACACACACACACACACACACACACACACACACACACACACACACACACACACAAACACACACACACACACACACTACTTGTCGAAATGTCGTTCAGAGTCTGAAAACGACAAATGACGAGCTGCCTGCTGCTCGCGGCGGTTGGCAGAAGCAGGGAGAGGAAGAGCGCGGTTCTCTTACGCCTCTCCGCCATCCCCGTCCCGTTAGGGGCCGAAAGTTTGGCCAACAACATCCTGTCACCCGAAAGAGGGACTTATCCACGCGCCAACGGACGCGGCAGGAGCGGAAACGCGAACCGCGGACCACGTGCATTTCGAGTTGGCGAGATGATAAATCACTCGTCATTGGACGGGAGGTGCTAGCGAGCGACAAAGAAGGGGGGAGGGGGGGGGGTAGGGATTAACGCGTAACTCCCATCCTTTTTGGCACTGCCGCGGGGTGGCTGACACTCCTGACGCAGCGGGCCCTGGGACCTTCTGAACACATCACGCGGCAATCTAAGCATCCGATTTGCCATATAAAAAGGAGCAGTTCGTGGCGCTCTTCGCTGTCAAATGTTGTCAAAACCATTCGGATCATTATTAAGTGCAACATTATCATTATCACATGGTTCAATAAGTCCTCCCGGAACTAACTATGAAGATAACCTTTTTTTGCAAAATTCGTTAGTATTCATCTACATAATCTCCTTTCGCTTTGGTTATTTCGCTTATTTTGCTTCCTAATCGCTTTGATTATTTCGGGTCAAAAAAAGGCTTATTTTTGACGATTTTTAGTGAAGAAACCAGTCATCTTTAATTTTTCAAAATAATCTCATATTATCACAACTTTTCAATAATATTTGGTTCTATTTTGGGAAAGATTTGTTCAAAACTACGCTCATGGCATCCAATCTAGAAAGGCAAGTTTGCAAAACTCCACGAGCGCCCCTCCACGAGGTCCTGCTTGACTGGCCGTTTGAGTGGTGCTTTGGTGCTTGCCATTTTTCGTGGAACGGACTCACGCCGTGCCCTTGAATCCGTTGCCAACCACCACGTTACCCTGCCACCACCACCACCATCACTGAGCAACAACACCCTGCTGTACGCACTTCACATTGACCGTCAGATGGAGATGGATGGATGGATGGATGGATGGATGGTGGTTGGAAAAGGTGAGTCCCTCTACCTCCCCCCCCCCCCTCCTCACCCTCCCTCCATTCTCGCCTCCCACGTGGTGCGCTGAGCACACCCGATCGGCGAGATGAAATAGGCCGAACGGGGGTGGGAGGAGGATGCGTTGAGGTGTTGAGGGTCTGCGTGAGGGCCAGGCCGGGCCGGGCGCGGCCACTGTGCAGCCGGCTCACTCACGATGAGCTCACTCACTCACTCACGCGGTCGCGCGTTTTGGCGCTTGCGCTTCCCCAGCCATACTGTCCGGTGTCATCACAGCATCATCTTCCCCATCCCTTCGTCCGTCCCTCCGTGAGGGTGGGATGCGCGCATTCCTCGCGCATCTGCGTGCGTCGCGGATCTCTCGCTAGGTCGCTTGGTCGCTTTCGGTGTCAGCGGCTCGAGCGACCGACCGCGATCAGAACGGAAGGAAGGAAGAAAAGAAGGAAGACGCGCGAGTGCGGGGCAGGGAGGCGGTTGCGTGAGCCAACGAGGCCAGGCCGCCGCCGCACGTTTGCCCTCGAGCAGGCCGCTGCCTGCCTACCTGCCTTTCGGTTCGAACTGTGACAGTTCGTTAGGGGCGTTCCGTCCGTATGGTGCTCTGTCCGACCGTCCGTCCGTGTAGTGCCTTTTTTTCCATTCCGGGAACGGATCCACAGCCATTGTTGCTGCTGCTGTAGTGCTGCTGTTGTTGTTGTTGTTGTTGTTGTTGTTGTAAGGTGGCCAAGCGGGGTAAGGATCTATTCGGGAATCGTTTTGGAATGCTGCGGCCGCGCGCGCGCGCGCGCGTGTCTGTGTGTGTGTGTGTGTGTGTGTGTGTGTATGTGAAGGAGAGATGGAAGTTCGTGAGGGGGATCGATGCTCAATGACGACATATAAAATTCATCCACACACACACACACACACCCACTCATGCACGCCGGTACCGGCATGCTATTTTCGGTCCGGAAACGGTCCAGGTAGCCTCGCATCGGAATGCTGGGGACCCGGGCGTTGACTGACCTTCACACAGGTGCGCACAGAATGAATCCAAGAGACGGAAAGGAGGGGCGGGGGTGGCTACTGCTCGGCAGCATTGCGTTGTTTACGCCGACGAACGGCGACGGCGACGGCGACGCGCCACTGTTTGACGTTTGACGTGACAGGAACCGGGTGACAGGACTCGCTGATGACCAGGAGTGTGTGCAGAAGCAGGGAAACTGGAACACTACTCCCCTCCCCCCCTCCCTCTTTCCGCTCGTTTTCTCGCTGTTATCACTTTCACGCTGTTTGCCGTCGTCAGCGGGCATCATCTTCGCCGCCATCGTCTTCTAGACGACGCGAGCGAACGTACGAAC
Organism: Anopheles darlingi; assembly: GCF_943734745.1. Taxonomy (NCBI): domain Eukaryota; kingdom Metazoa; phylum Arthropoda; class Insecta; order Diptera; family Culicidae; genus Anopheles; species Anopheles darlingi. Next base: position 159,121 of record NC_064873.1, read on the forward strand.
GAACGAAGCGCGTCACGTCATTTGTTCTAATTTTAGTACCACCCGTCGGTGTGTGTGTGTGTGTGTGTGTGTGTGTGTGTGTGTGTGTGCGTAGTAACAGTAGCAAGCGCAACAAACGAACGGTAATACGTGCGACCTTGGGCATTGGGACACGCGTGGTGCCAGGTGCCATGTCCGCTAATCCGTTCCAACCATTCATTTCCCCCCAGGACGAACGACGTGAACTCGTCGGTGTGTGTGTGTGTGTGGGTGTGTGTGTGTGTGTGTGCGTGAGTTGAATGTGTGCAAGCGACGTAATGTCCAGCCACAGGACAACCGGTACGGATCTCCTGCTGCAGACCGTGAACAGTGGCCGAAGTCGGAGTCGTGGTGGTGGTAGTGGCGGACAAAGCGGCGGCGGCGGCAGCAGCAACAGCAGCACGGTCCCGGCAGCCGATACCGGAGCGGGACTGCTGGCCCAGAACCAGAATCTGCTGCGGTTAGCGCTCAAGAAGCCGACCGAATGGCAGTGGGAGCTGACGACGTCCAGCTCCTCGCCCAACATTCACTTCCCCCGCATCCAGCTGTACGATGGTGCGAGCGGCGAGCTGATGGTCGAGGTCGATCGGCCAGACTGCGTGATACGGTCGAATGGGGGCGCCAACCCGGACGAATCGGTCACCGAGCCGATCGCCCGTGGGCCGTACCGCCGCAGCCGGACCACCCTCGTCAAGGAGCGGCTAGTGACATCCGGTGACTCGTTGGCCGACATCTTCAACCAGCTACACAGCAAGGGCCTTGGCCACAAGCTCTCGACCAGCCGATCCCAGTATCGGTTCCTGCAGAAGAGCCAATCGACCAGCGTGGTTGTGGCTGAGCCGGAGTGTGCGATCCCTCGCCGTCGGTCGCGTCGCCGCTCGGTCGCTAGCCGCTCGTCCTCCATCCTGGGTCGTATCAGCGAGTTCTACGGTCGAAACGGTAGCCGCAGTAGCAGTAGCAGCAGTAACAGCAGCAACAGCACCAACAGCAGTATTAGTGGCTGCTCAATGACGCAGGAACAGAAGAGATCACAAGCGACCCCACCACCACCACCACCACCACCACCGTCGATACTTATACTGCCACCTGAGGAACTGATGACGTCAACCGGGCACGGTGTCACGATCGAGGAAGTCGTGGAGGAACCACCGACACTGGCACCGGCACCGACACCGGAACAGGCGACTGCGACGCGGCCCAAGATCTACAAGCTGGTGCGGAGCAATGCCGGCACGCTGATGGTGCGCGAGGAAAGCTTCCACACGCAGCGTAGCTTACGGCGCCGGCAGCGCCAACAGCTGGCTACTGGCTTGCCGCAAACCGCACCCGCACCCGCACCCGCACCCGCACCAACCTCTCCACTGCAGCCACCGCCACCATTACTAGCCGCAACGACGTCGGACCGTGAACCATCCCGGTACGAGCCGGCAATCAACCAGATCGATCGGTTGCTGTCACAGGTGATGCTGCGGTCGCAGGATTTGCCAGAGGAGCGTCGCAACCGTCGCGGCACACCGCGTACCAGCAGTCCCGCCGCCGCACCACCGGGGCCGGTACATCGGGCGCGCCGAAGACGCAGTGCCAGTGTGACTCCGACCAACAGCCAGAGCATATCGCCACCGCCGTCGCCCCCGGTTCGTCGATCCGTCGTCGTGCGCCGGTCCTCGTCTAACTCACCGGCACCGTCCGGCACCGGTGACACTCCCAGCAGACGCTCCAGCAGACGGACACACCAACGGGGCCGACGGTCCAGCTCCAGGGAACCGCGTGGCGCCTCCACCGTTCACGGTAGGTACCTCTTTCTCCTTCGTTTTGTTGTGGGTTTTCGCTCTCTTTCCTTCTTGTTGCGGCTTTGGCGGCTGCGTTTTTGTTTTGATTCCACCATTCGTAAATTCGTGTGCTTTTGTCCAATGGCGACGGCGACGACGACATCGTTGGCGTTGTCGCGCAGGCGCACTCCAGCGCACACTCACACACGAATCTGACGGGCTCTGGTTCGGGCTCGAGATTCGGGACTGCTCTTCTGCGTGAGCCTTTGGGGGTTTTGTCTCCTTGCAATCCTTGCCCGTCAGTACGGCTCGTACCTTCTTCGGTGCGGCTGCTGCTTGAACTGCTTTCGGTACTATACTATTGGTGACATCACCAGGACTATATTTGCGTCCCTCGGTTGGTCGCTTCAGTGCACGTCCGCCCCGCGTGTTGTCCGTGTGAATGTGTGTGTGTGTGTGCGCGCGCCCGCGTGTGTGTGGGTGGGAAAGGTGAAAAGGGGTGGTGCGGGTGCGGTGGCCGCGAGGCAAACAGGCCAGTGGTGCAGTGGCACTAGTAGTGGCCGGTGAGATTGTTGTTGTTGTCGTTGTTGTTTGTTGTTGCCCTGCATCCGACCCAATGCCTGACAACCTGACGCACTAGCAGTAGCTCAAGGTGCCTACCATTGTAGACGATCTTCTGAAAATCAAACACACACACACACATACACACACACAAATATCCATACATACATGCACACTTACTCACACGCAATCACTTTGATAATGAGCGAGCTGCAAAAAAAACAAATGAGAGATGACCAATCACACACTTAGGAGTTTGATTGTTTGTTAGTTTGTTTGTTTGTTTTTTTATATGTAAATACGGATTACGAATCTTCTGAAGAGTACTACATCTTCTGAAGAGTTTTTGAAACCTTATCTATTAAACATTTAACAAAAAAAAAACAAACACACAACCGCAGCGCTCATTGTTTTAAGGGGGGGGCTTCGGTATTTTATTTTACTTCTTCGCATTTATTTCTTTTATTTTCCTATGAGTGCTTATCCTTTCAAAGGTTATTGTGTAAAATTGTGGGATCAATCGAAGCCAAACTGAAAAAGTTACTGATTTTTGAAAATCCGCCTTTCATACAAGACTCAAAGCATCTCGCGACTTTGAATCGCGTTTCCCAAAACCTACGATTTCAAAGTCGGTGCCCATCGTAGCATAAAAACTACTGGACCGATCGTTTTGAAATTTTCAACACATAATCTGTGCTCTGTTTGCTAGGTAGCCCCGTCGAGTTTTTGTTAAAATTGTCGATACTTTTGTTTAGATAATTTTTTTAATTATGTAAAGTGTCGTTTTTTGAGGCAATATCGAAAAACTAGTATCACTTTTTTTACTTCAAAAATCTGCAAAAAATCGAAAAATTGGAAATTCTATAAAAAATCACCGGGGCTAACTGGATAAACTTATGTTCTAACAAAAGAATATTGATTCGTATATTTCTGATGACCCGGCACGTGGCTACGATGGGCACCGCAAAAAGTACATTTGGGCAAACTTGCCTTTCTAGATTGGATACCATGAACGTAGTTTTGAATAAATCTTCCCCAAAATAGAACCAAATATTCTTGAAAAGTTGTAGTTTAAAATGGCATTCACTTGAAAAAATTAAGTCTAATGGTTTCTGCTCAATAAATCGTCAAAAATTAGCCTTTTTTGGATAACCAAAGCCCCCCCCCCCCTTAAAATGCATTGTACAAACTAATAAACTCTACAACTCCCAGTACAGTGGACTCTCAAGTGGAATACGATGGAACAAGGATCCCCTCCTCTTTCTCTTTCTCGCTCTCTCTCTCTCTCTCTCTCTCTCTCTCTCTCTCTCTCTCGCTCTCCATTTCTTAACATTTTCCATTCGCTCAATCCCGGTTCTGGATTTCGATCTCGATCTCGATTCGAACATTCTTAACGCTTTGATTCGCACGCCGCTAGTCTTTCATCCCTTCATTTTCCCCTTCTCCCATCCATCCCGCCCCATCATTCACTCCACCCGAGCTAGAGTGTAATCAGCGGGTAATCGAATCGAAAAACGGATCGAAAACTATCTCTCGATACGAACTTCTGCGGTGCGATGCGTAAGAGATCCTTCACCGCGGCCCAGGAGAACATTCCCATCCGAGCACCAGTCGGTACGGTATCCGCAGTAAAACCGCCACGGACAGCTGGAGTTGTGTTATAAATACAATACGTGGCTCATCATTCGGCTCGCTTGAATTGCCCTTCCCGTGTAATGCCCATGCCCACGCCCATGCCCTGGCCCTGTCCCGGTCGGTGATCGGTGCGATCGGCACGATCGAACAACATCCATTGCTTGGCGCCATTAAAGGTCTGCCCGTGTGAGGTGTTTTCAGCGAGGTTAAATGTCGTAAAAGTTGGAATGCGAAGTTGTTTTTCCGTGCTGGTGCTACTGCAAATTGCACTCACTATTGCACAGGGGCCCAACCCCCCCCCAGGGGTGATGAGAGGAATAGTTGAATGCTAGAGGCGAATTGTCCTCACCTCCTTCTCGCGCATACTTCATCACTCCCTCTGCTGCGTGTTTTGCTACTACTCTGCTGGCCCTGGGCTCTCGCTCGTTCGCTCGGACACAACGGTGACGGTAGTGATCTCGTCAATGGTTTGCAGATGCAGCCACTGGCACAGCAGGTACCAAGATCATGGTGTGCAGCTCATGGTGCCCCCGGGGGGACCGACTCGTGATGATCACCCCATCATATCTATTGCAACCCATTTATAACAACAATTAGCGAATGTGTCACCGAGCACCGAGTGTATACGGTACGGAGCGCACGTACGCACACCCTTTCGTTCGGTGGTGCGCTCGGTTTCGGTACCTTTCACCATATTTCATGCACTTCTGCACCTTAATAATATTCAAAATTTGTGATCTGCACCACCCCCCCCCATGGAGGATGAAGGATGTGACAGGGTGCCTTCTAGCTTTCTGTCCGCGGTTTTTTGGACACGGACGGAACGGAACGGACCGGACTGACCGACCGACCGACCGACCGACCGACCGAACCGACGAGATGGACAGATGGAGGCACGTAAATTAGAGAGCACTTTTTACACCTCCACGGTGTGACATGTTGACATGTTCGAGAAAATTTAGGAGGATGTTAATTACTAACCACCCCCTTCATCAGTGCAACGACAATGGCATATGGCCGGAGGGAGTCAAATACTGGGCTGCGATGAGTTCATCCACTGGTACTGCGTACTGCGGGGTGTGAACTATTAACCTCCTCCCCCGCATGCTCGAGTCGAGGATTTTCTTTGTCTTAGGACCTCGAGATAGAGACACGAGGCTAGAGGCTCGTCAAGGCATCTAGGAGAGAGAGAAAGAGAGAGAGAGAGAGCTCCAGGGATTCCATTTTTTGTTCCCGGCAGTTTCCCGTCCCAGGAAGAGGATTACAGGTGATGCACTATCTGCACCTGACCCAGTTACCTGATCCCTGAGACAAATGCGCGTGCCACCTGTGCGTCATCCTATCCTAGGTGGATATGTGGATCGTGGTGCCAAAGGGGGTGTGATGCATGTGCGTGCGTGTGTGTGTGTGTGTGCAAGGTGGTTTGAAAAACCCGGAATTTTCCAGCAGTTTGAGCAGTCCAGGGAGTGTTTGAGACACGAGACAAACAAAGCGCGACTTGCGATCACGCGATATCCGAGGAATGCTCTAACTAATTTTATGATCCTATTCCTTTCTCTCTCTCTTCCTCTCTATCTCTCTCTCTCTTTCTCTCTCTCTCTCTCTCTCTCTCTCTCTCTCTCTCTCTCTCTCTCTTTCTCGCTTCCTCCTTCTCTGTACTCTGCTCTCCAAAAAAACCCTTTTTCTTCTCTGCCCTTGCCTCTGCCTCTTCCCCGTACGAACCCAACTTGGTGCGTGTGTGTGTGTGTGTGTGTGTGCAGGTGCAGGGCGTGCGCATGGGCATGCCGGTGACGTGGCAGGGCCAGACGGTGGAGCGCATCCGATCGGTCGATCCAGATCGGACCATCGTCGCGATGCTGCATCGTCGATCGCCGATCCACCTCGGGCCATTCCAGTGGCGACGCTCGCAGCGAACAGATCATCATCGGCCATCAGCAGCAGCAGCAGCAGTAGCCAGTCAGTGAAGCCAAGTGCATCCCAAGTGTGCAGTGCAGCAGTGCTCCTTCGCTCGCTTCGTGCTCTCTCACCGTCCACCACCAGTGGTTCACCGTCGAGCGGATTCGTTTCGATCGGGCGCCAGCGTACCAGTTACCAGGAAGCAGCGATCTGCCCCGAACAGTCGTCCATCAAGAGCCACCGATCAACCAGCGAGGACGAAGGGGCGAGGATGCAGCGACCGAAGCCAAGCCACGGCCACAAACGCTCGTACAGCTGTCTCGGTTGTGGTGGTAGTGGTAGTGGCAGTGGTGACGGTGCTACTAGTCAACCCTCTTCTAGCTCTTCTTCCACTTCCGCTTCCTCGCCACCGCGGCCGGCCACTCGTTCCCACGCGTTCGCCCGGTTCGTCGATCTTGTACGCAAACCACCGACCGGTGCCCCAGCGACGGCGACTAGGGCGGCGACTAGGGCGGCGACTAGGACGACGACACCGCCGCCGGCGACAGGCACCTTTCGGAAGCCAGCACCACCACCGCCACGGCCACCGGTGGCCACCGCTGGCGAGCAGCCACCGTCGTACGCGGATGCAGTCCGCCAGGGGGCCACCCCTCCGGATCCCCCATCACCCGTGCCCACCGATGCGCCGCGTTCGGCAGCGGCCGCGGCAGCGGCAGCGGAGCTGTCCTCGGATACGCGTCGCCGCTGGAAGTACTATGCGCGCAAGCATCACCGCACTGCATACCAGGACACTCCTTAGGCGCGTCCGAAGGCACCACCGACGATGGCGAGGGTTCCGGCCGGTTGCCCGATTCTGGCGGCCAACCTCCGTGGACATCGATCTGCTCGACCTCGCCACAGTCGCCTGCGCGTTCCTGCTCATCGGTGCGTTCGTCCGGACCGTCTACCTAACGCTTACCCTATTGCGCCTCGATTAGCGAAACCCGCCACCCTTCCCAGCCCACCCCCCCTTTCATCGATGACGTAGCGATGCGGCCCCCGCCATCAACCCGGAACGCTAGAGAGAAAAACGAGAGAAACCCATCAACCCACAACCCACCCAACCATCATCCAGCCATCAACCATTAACGTGCGTGCGTGCGTGCGTGCGTGCCCCAGTTATATGCGAGTGCGTTTGTGTTTGTGTGTGCGTGTCAACTAAAACCAAAAAAAACATAAAAAGTTATCCAAAAGTTGCAAAAACCAACAACAAAAAAATCGTGAAAGCTCCTGCCAGCCAGCCAGCTGCCTTACACTAACAAAACCTGCCCTCCCCCCCCCCCCCCTTTCCCTGTATCGCAAAACCCCTGCTGCTAACGTCTCGGAGAGAATCCTTCCCCGCGGGGAGATCCTTTGCTAGGTTCCGCTTCTTTCTGCTTCGCTTCTACGCTGCTCTGCGTACATGTGGTTGTGTGCGTGTATGTGTGTGTGCCCATGTATCAGGACACACCGAGGGGAGCGGTCGCGAAGGAAGGGAGATCAAGCCGAGATGTAATCGAAGCCACCGCGATGTTTGCTGCGTTTCAATAAACGAAAGCACCCCCGCCAAAGAGAGACGTGAGAGAGAGAGAGAGAGAGAGAGAGAGAGAGAGAGAGAAGGAAGGAGTGCTTCTGCCAATGCCTAAACAATGGTAGTTTTGTTTGTTTTGTTGTGGAACGAGAAAATGAAGGGGAAAGAAGAAGAAGAAAGAAAGATGGTCCGGTCCAGGATCTTGGGTTCTGAATGCAGACCGAGCCGGTTGCGGTTGGCAAAGGTAGCCGAGAACTCTGCTCTGGGATTGGGTCTATCCAGTCTCGGACGAGGTCCACCCCTTCGACGAGCACCCTTCACCCATTCCGGGTCGGGACCAGGGGACTCTATACGAGAACGAAGAGCGAGAGATTCCTTGGAGAGTGCCCTACGATAGGGGTCACTAACGCTCCAATTATCGCGGGATAACCCCTGTCCCGCACAATCCTTTTTGCACCCTCCATTATCATCGTACGAAAGCTTCGATCGTCAACCCTTTATCCTGCGGTGTATGCGTGTGGACTGCGTCCTGGGAATAAACGCGAACATCATCCGTGTGCAAAACATCGTCCTCACCGTCTCCTCGTGTGTCCGTCCGTCGGGGGGTTTAGGGATGGTTGCACACGGCCCCACCATCCCTTCCATAGCGTTCTAGTCGGGTTTCTATAAATGGATAAATGGAAAGGGCACTCCCCCCCCCCCTCCCCTGCTTCCCATATGGTGGCCGCCCTTAACGCGAGTGCCAAGCAGAAGGGGCATTTTGCATTCCCATTCCCGGGTGTTTTTCTGGTCCATTTTAGTACCGCTGTCATTAAATTCCGCCCGCCATAAATTCGCCATCTTTATGCCCGCCCGCAATTCACAATTTGCAAAAACCACCACCACCAAATGGCGCGTGTTACCACCTACCCCACTTCCCCCAAAACTACTCTTTGCGTATCTCCAGCGCTCCCATTGCCCGAGGCCAATGCAACATCAGCACTTAAGCGCTCGAAACGCTGCTTTGATGAAGGACTTCGATCATTGCTGCGCCGGTGTGTGTGTGTGTGTGTGTGTGTGTGTGTGTGTGTTTGTGTGTGTGTTTATCTGTCGGTTGGCAGTTGCTGGGACCGTACGGGGACAGAAGCGCCAGCGCCTGCTGAATCAGCAACCTTGGCTACTGACAACCAGGGGTTGAAGGCGCATTTCGGATTGCAATTAACTCGTTCTTTTTCGGACCTCCATGACCGAGCTGTTGCCATGGTCCATGGCTGCTGCTGTTGCTGTTGCTCCTGTTATAGATTGTTTTAAACCCTCCCCCTCCACCTCCCCTTCCCCATCCCCTGTCAACTCCTCTGTTCTGGTCACCTCACTGGGGAATGGGTGTTTGAGGGTGGTGCGTAACGTTCGCATTTCCGTTAACCGTTTCGGTTCGGCCGATAAAAATGGAACACACTCATTAGCACTTACGTTATCCTTCGGTAAACACCCCCACACACCCACACACACGCACACAAAGGGTATATGCTGATGTAGTACTGGTTTCGCCATATAGAGGAGAGTAGAAACCATTCCACACAGGATGTGTTCTGCCCGGCCCGGAAGGAGGTGTCCGGTTGGCCCGGTCCGGTGCCTGAAGAAGGTTGCCCCGCCGACGCACACACGACCAGATACTGCGGGGGTTTCAGGACCCCTCCCTCCTTCTCGTCCTTCTCATGGACGTCATGACATGGGCTAAGGCCCCCATTTTTAACCAGAACCGGCACCAGAGAAGCCTTTTCTCCTCCTCCTCCTCTCTAACCATCCACCTACCCCCGCATACACCCATCAGGTTTAGCTCATAAATTAGCGAACTGAGAGTTTTGTGCGTTCTATGTTCGGTGCGAGAAGCACACAGAGAGAGGGAGAGAGAGAAAGAGAGAAAGAGAGAGAGAGAGAGAGAGAAAGAGAGAGAAAGAAGGAGAGAGAGACAAGAGGGTGAAATGCGCATACATCTGGGTGTGTCAGACGGCCGTGGAAGCTTATACACTCCTTACGTTTCCTATAGCCGCGGCTCTACAGTTGCATTACAGTTTTATGAGCACTACTGTGGAATTTGAATCTAGCGAGTATACTCGAACCATGCGTCACTCGAGTGTCTCTATCGAAAAACCATATCGTGCTGTTCGATATCAATCCCAAGTTCAAATTTCAATTACGCTTTGTTTCAAGAAAACCCTTGTTAAAATTTGCGGTAAAGTGCTTAAAAGTGTGCTGCCGTAACAAACAGACAATTACCCAACCTCCAAATCGAAACAAGCTCGGCACGATGTCGAGTCAACTCGACGCGATAGTAGTGCCCTATGACTTCCGTTTTTTTCAGGTTTTGTTCAAATACACTATATGCGTTGTTCATTTTTTTTTATAAACGCACATAGTAAGATAATCATTACGTGGTTAAATTTGTGTAATATATTTTATGGAAGAATACTTAAGTATGAAGAAAAAAAGGGCGGCTATAGAACAACGGATAATAACCGGAAAAAAAAACCGGATAGATAGCATTTCTGGCATACGCTGCTCTGCACGTAGAGGATTATAAGAGAACATAATTTGTACGTACGTAGAAATTGGCCAGAAACGGAAGTATTTGAAATGAGGGGCGGGGTCCTAATAGGTGGGGTGGGGTGTATGTTGCTGGGAGCAACATATGCTGGTGATGCTGGGTTTACTGTTCTGGGTGCTGGTAACCCTCACGCACCCAAAGTGGAGAGGCAGATAGAGAGGCAAAGGCTGTGTGTGTGTGTGTGTGTGTGTGTGGCACACCAGCTGTTGCTGAATGTTGGTTTTTGCCGGTATGGCGGTGGGGACCCTTATCTCGCGGCTCACAGGGGCGCTCGGAGAGGAGGTTGTAGGTGATTTGAGGGGGGGGAATCAATTTACCTATGAAGGTAGGAGCAACGCACGCCCCGCAGATGGGCTATATGGTCCTTACCTGGTCGTGTAGTGGCCGTGAGACCGAAATAGTGTGTTTCCTTCCTTCCTTCGAACGCGCGCCCGCATACGTATGAGTGCGACCTGCTCCGTTTCCGGGACGAACGCAGGAAATGGTCCCGGATACCGCTGACTCGATGCGACGATTGGAGCGGACCGATCAATCTGGATCAAACGGAGCGGAATCTGGAGCTCCGAATGCCATGGTACACACACGCACACATGAGCGCACGCAGAGCACAGTAGCTTGAAACATTCCCGTCAGACCGTTTGGCCATCTAGAGCACTCCAGGGGGGGCTTCCCATTGATCATTATTCACTTTCTGCAGCGACAGAGAGAAGGAGGAGAAAGTGACAAGAAGAAGCATCCCCAAACGGGGACCATTCACACACACACACACACACACACACACACACACTAGCAGCACCTCAACTGTTACTACTCTCTGCAGGAAAAAAAAACCTCGACTTGACCGTCTTCTTCTCGTTTCCTTCTATTTTGCAGATCGACTCACCTGCTTCGCCTTCACGGATAGCCTGTTCTGAGAGGGGACAGAACCCACTGGACCAGCCAGCCAGCGTAGGAGGTAGAAGGTACGGATACGGTGGTGGTGGTGGTGAGTTGACTCTCACCGGGCGTGCAAAAGACAATGCCGGCCGGCGGAATTCTCGATGGTGTCGATGTCGCGCGAGCCAGTGGCAAAGGGGGGGGGGGGGGGGGGGTGAGCAAGAGGTGAAAGAAAACACGAGAGGAAGGAGAGGAAGGAGAGCAGTAGACCAAACGGTTCTGTGTGCCTCGCATTTACCGCCTAGTGCCGCGGAGGAGTCGCGGAGATTTAATTTACCAAAATAAATACGACGACGACGACGACGGCGACGATGGGCTGCATCTCGGAGAGGAAGGTCCGTTATGGGAGGGAGGGGGGGGGGGGGGGGGCGAATTTCCGTCCGGGGGTTCCGCCGTAAAAAAAGCGCGGGTCTTTTGTGCGTGGATGGTGCGGGGGCGAAAGCCACTGTATTTCCAGCGGTTGCGCTAAATAAATAAATAACGGCCAGGGCTATAAAAGAAAAAAAAGGCTCGCCAACTCGCAGCAGGTTGTGTGCGGCGCACACACACGCACACCTACACTCATGGCACACACGCTCAGTTAGTACACCTGCTGCTTTTGCTGCGACCGTTGCGTAAGTATAACCGTGTGAAGCGAAGTGAAAGAGATAACGATAGAGAGCGAGAAAGCGCGAGAGAGGGCGAGAGAGAGAGAGAGAGAGAGAGAGAGAGAAAGAAAGAGGGGATGGGAGGCCATTGTTTGTGTCGAGACAGTTGATAGCAGCAGCAGCAGCAGCAGCAGCATCACAATGCAAACAGAAAACGCCAAGCGTGTGCTACACCTCACACACCTTGAAATGGCAAACAAACCCGCGGCAAGACCCGCGTGTGTCTGTGTTTATAGCTCGCAGCTAGGACATCGCCTAGGGCTGCATCAAATCGATGCATCCCCCGCTAGTACCCCTTCAACCTGGCCGGTACCTGGTAGCCAGCAGAAAGAAAGGATTGCCACAAGGAGCGGTTCGACCTTCTACCCTACCCCCCCCCCTACCCCCTCCCCCTTCCCTACCCGTGCCTTATTCGCCCGTCGTCAGTCCGATTGGTCCGTACGATTGCAGATGCTTTGGTCGGAACCGACGTCTGTGTGTGTGTGTGTGTGTTTTGAATCGATTTGTGATCCAGCCACCCATCGCCTCGTCATCGGCGACACATTCGCATCGGTACCGGCGCACCTGACCTGCGGCACACTACTCCTATCGATCCTCCTGTAGGAACGACCGGCCTCGTCGTCGTTGTCGTCGTCGTTTTCCGTGCGTGTACGTCAAATCATCTCACGCGGGTCACCGACACCGACCTAAAACCATGAAACATGCAATAGCCAGGTTGCCCGGCTGGCTGGCCGGCTGGTAATGGCGGGTGCAGGACCAGGCAGACACAAAGGGCACAGGTGTCGGAAGATTCTGAAGAGTCTACAGAGTCACGGTTCAAAGCTCGGCTTGCGGCTCTGGTTTGAACTGACTGACGAATCCCGTTCGGTCTCCACAGAAGGGGGGGGGGGAGGGAGGAGGGGGGAGGGGGCACACTCCACAGACGCACACACACACACACGAGCTGCCAACCGTACATGCAGGATAGGATACGAAGGATCCGGGTGTCCGGTCGATAGTCGGTCGACTGCCACCGTCACTGGTTGGGATGTGCCCCCCAACCCCCATACCCCGTTGGCCCTCCTGTCCAGTTTCTGCTAAGGACTTCAATTGGATTGCTCGAGGGAATCGAGCCCATGGCATTTTTCGCAACTTTTCCCAACTTTTCCCTTCCCTCCTTACCTCTCATCATTCCTAGGACGACCGTTTGCTTACCTGGAGTGAACAAACCGATGCGACGGAGTGCGTGCGTGCGTTGGAGGAAGGGAAAGAATCTATCCGCCCCCTCCCCCCCCCCTCCGGGGTTGCACCACCAGCCTTGTCACTATCTCAAGGGAGGGGGTCGGCTGGAGTGGATCGCCAACGCTCGATTGCCGGACTGCCGATTATGTAATCACCGGCTTCCGGAAGATGATACTGAGGACCACGATTCTCTCTCTCTCTCTCTCTCTCTCTCTCTATCTTTCTCTCGCTCTCTTTTGCTCGTTCAGCTGGATGGACGCTCGATAGCAGAAAAGTTTGAAAATTAAATAATATCTCGAGGCTCGATGGTAGAGCAGAGCAGTGAGCTAGAGAGCGAGAGAGAGGCGAACGGGGTGGTAGGAGAAATGAGGAAAGGCGAAGGAAGGCGAGGGCGTAGCAAAAGTTGACGCAAAACTCCCGCCCGCCCTCTCGCTTCTTAAAAGCCCTTTGGCGACGGTAGCGGATCCGGATTCTTGGAGTTCATCATAGCCTGGGATATTTTACCATCCCATTTCCACCCACCCCCCCCCTCCACCCCCACACCCCCTTCCTGCCTAACTTTTGCTGCCTTTGCTGCTCCCTTTTCTGGGGGGGGGGGGGGGGAGGTGCTACAGTGGCCACTCATTGGCGGCTGATGAAGGTATTACGTATCTATCATCGCCTTTGCACCTCACCTCAAGCGGCACTCAACTGTTCTTTGTTCTTTCCCGCGCAAATTTATTGCCACCAAGTGCCACGTCGTCATCATCGTCGTCGTCGCCGTCGTGATCGTTGATGCTCCCAGAGGAGCCCGAGAGCGGCGAGGGTGTGGCCGGCTGCCAGCAGCAGAAACGGTAGCAGTAGATGCTGGAGCCCGAGAGCGACGCGTCCGCCGGCCACCGGCGTCCCGACCGTCCGCTGGCGAAGCAACCGAGCAACCTTGAGCGCCCGGTTGAGAGCAAGCAGGTGGCCGGCATCGGACTGCCAGCGGGCGTACAGACCGTGCTGGAGGAAGTGCAGGATGTGCTGGTTGGCGGCCGCGTACAGGGGTGATCCGCGCGGGTAGAGGTAGGCAAGGGTGTAGCTGCGGGGACACTCGCGCAACCGGTGCACGCGCGGTGTCCCGTCCCGTCCAAGATACTTCATCGATAGGCGCCCAAAGTCCTGCTTGCGAATGAGGGCAGCGGTCTGACCGGCCACCACCGACCAGCCGCTACCCTTGCTGCTGCTGCTGCTGTTGCTGCTGTTGCTGCTGGACACCAGGAGGAGCCGATGGCGCAGGCTAGCGATCGTCCGGGACGCCGACGACGATGCTTCCCCATTGCCGAACACGTCCACGGCGAGGGCGGGCGCGCTGACGGCGATCGGCAGTCCGCTCGCGTCCAGCTCGGCGAGCGTGTCGAGGTTACGGCGCGACCGAGGCGTCGTGTAGACGTCCACCAGGGAGCCCTGCCACCCCCGCCCCAAAAACACATGATAGAGAAGAAGTTTCAAAATATTGTACTTTTTGTTTAAGGGATGGCTTTGGTTATTTGCGGTCCAAAAAAGGGAAAATTTTTGACGATTTATTGTGCAGAAACCATACAAATTAATTTTTTCAAGTGAATGTCATTTTAAACTACAACTTTTCAAAAATATTTGGTTCTATTTTGGGGAAGATTTGTTCAAAACTACGTTCATGGCATCCAGTCTAGAAAGGCAAGTTTGCCCAAATGTACTTTTTGCGGTGCCCAGCGTAGCCACGTGCTGGGTCATCAGAAATATTCAAATGAATATTCTTTTGGTAGAACATAAGTTTATCCAGGTAGCCCCGTCGAGTTTTTGTTAAATTTCCAATTTTTCGATTTTTGACAAATTTTTAAAGTTGAAATAGTGCTTTTCCACTTTACGATACGAGATGCGATAATTGCCAGAGAGCTGTTGTTACATAAAATAAAAAAAAAAAAAACAAACACACACACACCCTTTCGGTGCCCTTGGCACTCACCTGGAAGGCTCCGGACAGCGTGAGACCCCAGAGGAGAGCGAGACCGATGAGCAGCTTCTGCCGCCCGGTCGTTCCGTCCAGCCGCTCGATCGGTGCATTCATCATCGCGCTCACCATTATCCCAGCCGACCTTGTCCTTGGCCAGCGGCTACCCGGACCAGGGCGAGGCACCACCGTTAGCCGGGTAATGGCCGCGTAGCAGAGGGTTGCGACCGCGACCGAAGCGACGTTAGCGAGCCAGAGCACTGGCGTAAAGCACCGGAAGATGAGTAACCAATCCGGGAGCTGTTGGCGGGGAGCAGTGACAGGGAAGGTATGGCATAGCATGGCGCTCGGGTCGGGTCTACTCACCATACCGGCCGCCTTGACAAAGACGCACAGGCTGTCCTGATAGACGGCCGCCGTGAAGTGGATCGCGCGCGTCTCGTAATCCTTGAGGAAGTAGACGTTGAGTGACATCCACGAGTCCCGGTGCGTCACGAGACGGCCGAGCACACCGGTGTACGTACCGTAGACAGTCCGGAAGCCAAAGTTGGCCGGCTCGTGCTGGACCCGGGGCCGGAAGTTCATCCGGTGGGCCAGTTCGGCGAGTGCCTCGACGTCCGCACCGAACAATTCGCCCAGATAGCCATCGGCCCGGATCCTGCTGTCCGGGGTGGAGGAGCGGAGGAGTAGCATGTCGAGATCCTGGCGCCGGTTAGCCATTACCGCCTCGAACCCATACAGCTCGAGCGGCATCCGGTGGAGGTTCAGGTGACGCCAGCCGAACCACTCCGCATCGACCGGTAGGGGCCGCGGCGCTCTAGCGGCATCCCGCACCAGCGTCACCCCACCCCAGCTACCGCCCTCGGTCACGGGCTGCTGGAAGGGATCGTACAGGAGTGCTGGGATGGTGGACCGGCCCGGGCATGCCCGGTACCAGAGCGTGGCCAGCCGAATGATGCGCTCCGAGCGCCACATCTCCTCGAGCAGCTTTCCGGCGGCTGTCAAGGTCAGGTCAGCCGCCTCCCCGGGGCAACCCGGGGCCGGCTCACCGACGAGCAGCAGCTTCTGGGTGACCGGGAATGCCTGCAGAAGGGGACGGAGGAGCGAGCGGTCCGGCAGGTCCGTGTCCGATAGCAGTACGATCAGCGCCACCTCCGCCCCGTCCGCCGTGGAACCGGGCAGCCATTTGGCGGCCAAGATGGTGGCCAACGTTGCGGCTGGTGCCGCATCCTCGCGCAGTACCAACGACGGGCGGCCAACCGCTAGGGAGCGTAGCGTGAGGGTTAGCATGTCACCGGCCACCGTCGCGTCACTCGGGAACTGCAGGAAGACGAGTAGACGAGTATCGGTACGGTCACTGAGGAAGCGCTGACCGATCGCCACCAGACGCTCCTCGGTCTCGTCGAGTGTGTGCGTCCACGCGTGTTGCTGTTGGAGCAGCAAAAGCGGTTCCGGTATCACTAGCTGCAGCAACTCAAGGAGTAGTAAGCAGTACAGGGTAGCCTGGGCCTGGCTGGCACCACTGGTACTAGCCACCGCCGCCATTGACGTGCGAACTATAACTGAACTACCATCCCTCCAAACCACAAGCAGTCGAACTGTCGAGGTCGCGGCGCGGCACTTGACAGAGATGAATGGATTCGACCGGATCCAGGGTTCCATCGTTCTGCCAACTCATCCACACCCCCTCCACGAAACGAAAACAACCGCTTAGGGAGGGAGGAGGGGGGGGGGGCTATCCTAATTGTTACCTTAGGACTATGGCATTTGTTGTCTGGGGATGGGAGTGGGAGGGAGCGAAAGTTGACAGGAACAACGTTTGCTGATTGTTGATTTGGATCTGGTGACACTGTCGGTGACGCACACGCAAGAAGTGCGTTCACCCCCCCAGAAATGGTCCGCTATCCGCAAAACTGCTTCGAATTCGGTTTCGGTTCGGCACGGCCGAGCGCAACATCCATTGTAATGACCGCCGGCGAGAGAGAGAGAGAGAGAGAGAGCAACGAGCTCGTCCCCATCCGGGGTAGAGCAGGTTGGGGGGCCTGTCCTGTGGGTATAGCGCATCCGCGCCATCCAAGTTGTGTGTTTGTGTGTGTGTGTGTGTGTGTGTGTGTGTGTGTGTGTGGCAGTGTAACATCATATTTTACACCCATTATATGAAGGCCCATAAATCATCACCAGAAGCTACCCCATCCCCCTTCTGTCTCCCTCACATCCTCACTCCCTCAACCTCCTTTCATCCCTTGTGCCTTGTTCCTGTGCATCGGTTTCGTTCGCTTGAGCACGTTCCGGCTACGTTCCGGTCCGGTCCCGCCAGCTGCCGTTCGCTCGTTCTACAGCAGAAATCCCGCTCCCTCCCTCGCTTCCTCCCTTCCTCCCTTCGGTGGGCTAGCTGTCACAGTCGTACGACCAGTTCACGAGAGAGAGAGAGAGAGAGAGGTACCTCCCCGGGGTCGCGGTCCTTTGGATGCTATCGAGTCCATCCACGGTTCAAAGATGCACCCTTCCCCTCCCCCTCTCGTTTGGAGATGACATTGACAGCTCAAGCAAATGCTGCTCCCCCGGCGATTGCTGCTCCATTGCGTATTCCACCTACCTCAGCCCGCCTTCGAGTTGACAATAAATCCCAAACCACCCCCCGCCCCCCCCCCCCCCCGGCCTCACCTCCGCCTCACATGCCATCCGAACAGTGAACCACCAGGCGCCTCCTTCGAGCTTTTGCGTATGTTATTCGCAGCCGTTTTCTCGGCGTTGCACCTCGCCTCTGTTTACGTGCCAATAGGGGAAAGATGAGGAGAGATTGTGCTAGGCGGGGGAGGCACAACATTTTGAGAGTTGTGTGAGCGAGTGGAGTGATGAGTTGCCTCAAGTTTCATTTTCATCTCGCGGAAAGGACCCCACCTCCCACCAACACCTTCCTGTTCCGCAATCCCAACTGCCATTCTCTTGTTTCAGCAACTCCCGCCTCCCCTTCACCTCCTTTTGCTTCTCTCCCAGGGGGAGTGCGAGAGCGAGTGGTGCTTCCCATTTTATCATGAGCATCGGATGCTCCATCTGTCATCAGCTGCAACATCATCAGCAGCAGCAGCAGCAACAGGCAATCGCCGCGCATCGAGCGAATTGCGAGCGAGTGCGCCGATCGAACGCGGAATCTATTTTCGCTACAAAAGTGCATAAGAAAAAAGAATCATAGAATGATAGAACGAGAGAGAGCGAGAGAGAGAGAGAGAGAGAAATAAAGAGGAAGAGAGACATAAAGAAAAAGAGAGAGAGAGAGAGGAAGAGAGAGAGAGAGAGAGGAAGAGGGAAAGAAAGAGAATGAAAGAGTAAGAGAACGGAGGAAATAGTCTCGAGTCAGCGAGCGATATGCATCTCGCCCTTCTCTCTTTCTCTCTTTCTCTCTCTTTTTCGTTCTCTCTCTCTTTCTCTCTCTCTCTCTCTCTCTCTCTCTCTCTCTCTCTCTCGCTGTCCTAAATACGTAACAAGTCGTTTCACTTAGTAAAACGCATCCAGATGTTGCTGCGTGGGGCAAAAACGAAATAATCATCCGTTGGCGACTTCCTTGCTTTGGTCAATCAATGGAAATTCGCTTCATAAAACCCCTCGTTTACCAAAACAAAAAACAAACAACTAAAGCACGGATAGCGTTTCATAATGATAGCCATTGGTTTTGTCGATCTCTCGCTCGAATATAGCGCCCGAAAGTTAATTTCTATCGTAGAACATTCAACAAGTAAACAGCAGTTGTGCATCTTACGTTTTGCTTTTTCCATATCTTGATAAAAAGAAGTACAAACATGTGTTAGTAGCCCACAGCAAAAGGTTGGAAGACGTTTGCTCCCCAATGCTCATGTACGTACTGATGCTTGTACTCCTGCAGTTCAACACAGACAGACGCGCACGCTATATATGGGCTCGGCGCTCCGGACCTTCTGTTGCCGGCACCCGGACAAAACGCTCGTGCCGTGGAGTGCGGCGACCGACGGTGCGCATCAGCAGCAGGAGCAGCAGCAGCAGCAGCAGCAGCAGCGACAGCAGCCCAGCTCCTCCTCTGAGAAGTACCGCGAGGCACCGATCGACGGCAGCATTCTGCAGGCCACGACGCCGACGCGCATAGCTCACGCCGTAACCACCGCCGCCATGTTTGAGATCGTGATGCGGAAGCAGCACAACACACTCGGCTTCACGATAAGGAAGGAGGACGAGTCGCCCCTCGGTTACTACATCCGGTCGATCAAGTGTGAGCCGGCGTTGAGCGATGGCCGGCTGCGGGTCGGCGATCGGCTCCACTCGGTCAATGGTATCCCGCTGGCGCCCCTCCCGTACGAACAGGCGATCCTCTTCATTCGTAGCGTCACCGAAACGGTCCGGTTACAGCTGTACCGTGGGCCACCCCCGCCCGTACTGGCGACCTGCTGCGGACCTCCGCACCGGACGGCCACCATCGACCATCGGCGCCGGTTACGCCGACTCCGGAAGCAGCGCAGCGCGAGCCTCAGCGAGTCCGTTAATCAGCCACCGCGATCGGGCGACATCGCTGCGACACCGACACGACTCGTGCGCTCCAACACCGAGCAGAATTTGGCCGTCACAACAACGGCGGAGAACGGAGAGAAGGAGAAGGAGAAGGAGGGGGAGGAGGAGCAGCCACTACCAACGCGGCTACCGAGTGATGAGCGACTGCTCGTGGTCCGTCCCGCCGCTCTGCCCTCGGCGTCTGCTGTGCTGCTGCCGCTGCTACCGTCCGGTGACGTCGGCTATGAGGTAAGGGTTGAGGCGCGTGGTAGACGCAGCACCATCTCACGCCACACCATCGGTCGCGATCGTTGCAGATTATCACCGTGGAGCTGCACAAGGGTTGGAACAGCCGGTACGGTTTCAGTCTGCGGACCGAGCCCGATCCGATGCGAACGGTCATCAGTGAGATCCATTCGGGCAGCCTCGCGTCTCGGGATGGCCGGTTGCGTGTCGGCGATGTACTGCTCATGGTAAACAGACACACACACACACACACACACGCTCAGATACACCGAAACTCTTGTGACCTGTTGTTGTTGTTGTCCGGCAGATTAACGATGAACCTCTGGGCACGAGAAGTACGGCGGAGCTGATCGAGCTGCTGCGTATCCTGTCCGGTGCGACTATCATCACGGTACTGCGCCTTCACCCTTCCCTTCTTCCACCTTCGACTGTCACGCTGGTGCCCCTAGTGCAGGAGCAGCAGCAGCAGCCAGCGGGACTTTGCTCCCTGAGCTACCTGCACGAAAGTGATGCACGGGAGGTTTGGGCTTCCTCTAGCAGGTAATGTGCAGTGTGGGGGTGTGGGCGGTAGGGGGAGGGGTCATGTCTGGAGTGCTATTGGAATTGCAATTAGGCAACTACTGACACCTGTAGCTAGCTGCTGGTTTTTGAGATCAAAATAAATCAGAGCTGTTTACTGTGTATGCGTGTGTGTTGGTGTTTGGTTCTGTGTTCATGAGTCATCCGAAAGCCGTGTTTGGTCCGTTCGTACGCCTTCGCGCCTATGTAGAATGGGAGTTTCCAGCAACGTCTGCGACGTCACGATCGACGAGTAATAACCCGCAAATAAACAGAAAGTAGAGAGAGAGAGAGAGAGAGAGAGACAGAGAGAGAGAGAGATAGCGAACAGAAGGTAAGGTTATCGCTCGGGCTGAGGCTCGGTAGAGGTTCCGGTTGCTGTTTGCGAGCTACTACTACGTCGGCAAGGCCCCTGAAGGTCACACAAACACGCACACAAATCACGCCAACTACCGATCGACCGGCTGAGGAGAGCGGCTACTGCTTCAAGACAATTGCACACCATAACCCCCTTCCCGAATCTTTTGAGAAGGGGGCCTTGAACTCTCTGGAATCTCCTCGCTGTTTACTCGTGACGTAGCACACACACAACTACGTCACGCCACCCTGCTCTGCCGGGTCACTGCTCTGCGCTGCGTAGAAAGGTACCATGACCTCCACCCTGACCACCGCAACACCTGATTGATCACTCATTCGTACAGCCCCTTCCACCGGAAGTCCGGATCAACTGCTCTCTGGCTCTCTCTCTCCCTCCTCTAGCGCTGTCTCATGTATACACGCAGTCTTCTCACTGGCATGATGTAACGTACTCCAAGTAGTTCATACTGAACTCCAAAATGAATCTGACCTCGCCTGCTGCAGAGTAGAGCGGTATGCGGATGCGCCAAGCCGCGATCACGCTTTACTCGTTCGTCTGATCAATCGCTGGACAATCTCTCTCGCTCGCTCGCTCGCTCGCTCTCTCTCTCTCTCTCTCTTACTCTCCCTCAGACACACACACACACGCAGATCCGGTTGCGTCGGTTGAGTCTTGGTGGCAAAGCGCACCATACCATCAGTCAGTCCCCTATCGGCCAAGGACTGCAGCGATCACCAGCACACAATATGAGCAAACTACTAGCCGCATCTACTGCCGTTGCTGCTAGTGCTTTCGTAAAACAGAGAGACGCCGATGCGACCACAGAGCGTGTAGGAGTGAGCTAGAAAAAAAAAGAGAGGGAGAGAGAGAGAGAGAGATAGCGAAAGAATCACGTAAAATCCTAAACCCAAGGACTGCGCTAGGGGCGCAGTTGTGCACGGCATACAAAAACCGATTGCGGTGACCACTGGCACGTCACATCGCAACGGCTCGTGCGAATGCGTGTGTGCTCGGTGCGCCTGGAACTGGAACATCCTCCGAATCGGATCGCCCCTCGCTCTCTATCTCTCTCTCTCGAGCACTCTAGCGCGCTCTGTTCTCGATGCCCTAGAAATCAAGAACTAGTCGGCTTCCTCTCGCTATCAGTGCACACTTGTGTTTGTGTGTGTGTGTGTGTGTGTGTGTGTGTGTGTGTGTTTACTCTCGAGAGCCAACTCCATCAACCCCCGCAATGCCGCCAAACAAACAGAACATGGCCACGAGCAGCAGATGGTTCCGGAGCGCCGTGCGTGACCCGTGGTTGGTAGTGACGCTGTACACCATTGCACTCTTGGTGCCAGTGGCCATTGCCCAGCTCGATGGTAGCTTCTGGTGGATGAACGGCAACCTGCTGAAGCAGGCGGAAGCGCTACGCGAAACGAAGGACGTCAAGGCGGTGGTAGTCTCTAAGGTAAGGCTATGCCCACGTCCTACCCAAAAGAAGTTCTGTTCCCTGTAACGTGCCGTTAATCTTGTAAATTCCACCGCAGGATTCACCGTTTGAAGAGGTGCGCGTCGGTGGCAACTCGCTGACTGACGGCGGTGACGCACCGGATTGCATCTGCGTACCGCTCGGTCGCTGCCGTACCGGGCTCGCTACACAGGATGACGTAACAGTGAGGTAAGTGAGGTGGTCGGGGGAAGGTGACAAAATGGTGGCAGGGTTCCTTGATCCCTGACTTTGACTTTGGCTGACCTCGCTCGTTTGCAGGGATGGATTGTGCGGTGCCAACAGTGTGTGCTGCCGCCGGAACCAGATTATACCGCTGAACGTGACCGCCACGTCAACAACAACAACAACAACAACGACAGGGGCGACGACGGTGTACGAGCCTGCGGATCGACTCATTTTCGACAGTCAACCACCGTCATCAGCAACCACACCCAAGGTCGTTGCCACCAATGTAGGGCAGGCCACACCCGAGTTCGATCCAGGGCTGCTGCTGGAGCTGTCAGCCCTGCTGCTGAACCACAGCGGTGGCCTCCCGGAACCACTGGAACCACTCGATGGTAACAGCGTGGAACCGGCCGTCGTGAACGCCCCGAAGGAACCGACATGTGGCGTCCGTCACCGGCAAGCCCTCTCTAGCCGGGTGTTCTTCCAGGATGACGACGATGCAGACGATAGCGGTGCCACGGTCGAATTGACTGGACCGGCCCACGGAATGGCCAATTTCGGTGAGTTCCCGTGGACCGTCGCCCTCTACCAGCTCATCCGGAACGGTTCGTTCGTGTACCACTGCGGAGCAGCCCTGTTGGACGTTCGGACCCTCATCACGGCCGCTCACTGCGTCTCGAAGTAAGTCTGCTAGCCCAATAAGCCCACCCCACCCTGGTTGCATTCCTCGGTAACTCCATTAACACCATTTCCCTACAGTAATCGGTTGCATCCGAGTCGGTATGTGGTACATGCCGGAGACTGGGATCGGCGCCACACGCAGGAACGGCTACCACACCAGGAGCGCACCGTCAGCCGTATCATCGTGCACCCTAACTACTACTCCGGGGCGCTCTTCAACGATCTGGCGCTGTTGCTGCTGGACCGACCGTTCGATGGCATACCGGCCAACATCCAACCGGTCTGTTTGCCGACCGAACAAACCGCTGACTCCACCGACCTGCACGATTGTCTCGTCACCGGCTGGGGCGGTACACCAAACAGTCGCTCCGTGCAGCCCATCTTGCACTACACCATGATGCCACTGGTAGAACGAGAAACGTGCGAGACCGCACTTCGCCAGCATGCGCCCTCGCTCGGTCGTCGGTTCCAGCTGCACCCGAGCGCGATCTGTGCCGGTGGCAATAGTAGCAGCACCAAATTGCAGGCCGACACATGCGAGGGATCCGGTGGTAGCCCGTTGGTTTGCGCTGATCGTCGCCACGGACGCTACGTCGTCGTCGGGCTCGTCTCGTGGGGAATTGGCTGCGGGGATGGTATACCGGCCGTCCTCACCAACGTAGCCGCGCTCAGCAACTGGATCCGGGCACAGTGGAGTCCGGTGCAATAGGTGCAGGGGCCAGATCGCTCAGACCACCAAATTCGAAGCGCACGCCTAGAGTGTAGAGAGACTTAGTGATTTGTTAGTGTTTGTTAATTTCATTGTAATATATGCTCACCAATCGACCCTATTTTACTTCTGTTCTATTTTCTTGTTGTTTTGATGACATAGCCTTGGATAAACACACGAATCTAGCAAGATCTAGTCCCTGGAAAGTGAGCAGGATTGCGAGTAGCACGAACTACGGATTGAAGTGAACTCGCCAATAATGAACTGGGAGTACGCGGCCATATTTAGAAACAAAACGGAGCCTCAATGGCGCAGTGGGTGATGGGTTCGGGATATGCTTTACTATTACTTTATTTTCCGCTCTCATCTCTCTATCTCGCCCAAAAAGTGTAGCTAGAATCACTAGACAGTGTGGTCTGTCTTTAGTTGAGTGCTGCTACCTTCTTGCTGGCTTCGCCAAAATGCCATTTTCCTCGCTGATGATTAGACGTTCGTCCGTGTCATTGTACCTGTCACGTGGGTCTTTGTGAGGGTTGTGTATGTGTATGGAACTAAATCAACATTGTTTCATGCTGTTTCACAGTGTCAGTGCTGCATTTTGCAACAACTACCAGCTATACCTTCTTATATATGCTTATTAACACATACGTACCCATATACTTTTATATTATATATATATATATCTACACATATAACATTTGATTATATTAAATATATGTAGATCTGCATATCATTTTTAATCTATACCCGATAATGCATATCTGTAGGTTCTTTACACACAGTTTCAATCGCCTCCCCCCTAAACTAGCTCATCTAGTTGAATATGAATTCGAATTAATGTCCTCTGTTGTTGTTGTTCTTCCATTTTTAGTTACGTTCGGGCATGCACAACGCATTCTGTAACGCCCCAAGCCTAGCGCTGCCATTCAGAAGAAAAGAACATACAGGCATAAGCCAACATCACAATTCAAACAACCAAGAGCTATCTGCGATATACGGGCTCCCACCTCGCCATCGCCGTCGAAACGACATTCGAAACACCATCGAGAGGTGCTGTCCTTCAGAAAACGGAAACCTTCGTTTAGCGTCGCTTGCGATATGCTGCATCTAGACCAATTAAGGCAAATAATAGTCACCGCTAGACCCTACCACTGTACTGAATATGGTACGATTTACGTATCTCCGAAATGCTACACAAATGCAACTCTAGAAGCAATCAATTCTACGCTCTTGAACGCCTGTATACATCGCTAACGTGCTCGGTGTGGCAAAGTGCCCTAGGCGAATACACACACGCGCACACAAGTGTTGAATTTGAAAGGCGCGATTCCGCTGCATGCTCTAAAACGCTTCTAACACTACGAATTTGCTATCCGCAACCTATTGTTTGGGATTCCCCCTTCTCCTACGTATCCGCAGCGCGGTTTGGAATTATAATTTTGCGTTATGTTGCGCGCTTACATCCTACTCTGCAACTATATCGCGGTCCTACGTTATTGAACTGTAAACCCCGCGGATTTTATTTGCTTCTCCTGCTGGAGGATTGTTTTGAGAACTCTGGGTATTCTTGACGTTCGAGTTGTGAACCCTGCGCACGATGCTTCTATTCTTTACATAATATAACTGATGTAGACCACAATTTAACATGTCCACCGCCTGCTCTGACAACAAAACAACAGTAAAAAAGGGGAATACAATCTAAAAAATGCACGAATGCAACAGGATTATATCGCTCCTTTCTTTTTGTAAAGGAAGGATTGAGGGGGGGGATGGAGCAGAAACTAGGTGGAACACTGCGCTCACTATCAATCTTAATTCATTTTGCTTTCCCCATCGCATCGAAAAATGCACAAGCGGAGCCTTAAACTTAAACGATTATGTATAGTTCCCTTACTACTCGCTAAGGGGGGCAGGCACCCCCACGCTGAGAGGGGCAGGCAGGCATACGCTGACGGCAGCACCACCCAAAGCGACCTGCATTCGGTTCTGAAAACGCAGCCAATCCGATTAGAACTGCACCCAGTTCGCGTTGGTTTTGCTAGGAGTGGTAGCCGTTGCTGCCGGGTCGCCGGTGCCACTCTGCACACTGCAAAGGACAATTGGATAAACACACATCGATTAAAACCCCCCTGAGGATCATACATTGCAGGCGGTTAATCTGCCACACTTACCCGGCCGAAGTGAACTCGCCCCATTCCGTCTGAGCCCCACCAGTGGCGGCGGCAGCGCCAGCGTTTAACGTAGCCGAGGGTTGATGAGAAGGCGAGCTGGTGCTACCTGGCGTGCCCGAATTGATTTTGTTACCACCAGGGGGTGGTGGCAGCAAGCCACCCGACGCCGCCTTCTTATTGTTCAGCCGCGAAGACACTTCCGAACCGTCCTTTTTCTGTGGTAAAAATCAAGCAATGAGAGGGTACAAGTCGAAACATGGTGGAGATTAGTGATACAGCGGAATTATAGCCATAACGGCGGTACTGACGAACCGTGATCTTCATGTTGATCTTGATCGTTTCACCCTCCTTAAAGCCGAGATCGAGCTGCTGCTTCGGTTCGACCTTCTCCTTCTCGATCTTCTCCTCGTTCTTTACCCACTTGAAGTGATCTTGCAGGGCGACGTTTAGGTCGAACGAGTCGGATCGATCACCGAAGCCGAGCCCAATGAACGCGGTCCGCCCATTGTCGTCCTGGATACGTAGCACGAAATACCGCGAGCTGTCCGACACAGCCTCGATGGCAACGCCCGGGTAGCTCTCGATGGGACAGTTGGCGAACAGCGAACCGGACGTCTTGTCCTCAAGCTTCACACACAGCGACCGCCCCTTCGACACCATCCGTAATCGGCCGGTCCAGATAGGTTCGGTGAGGTTCCAGTCGGCGGCTCGGTAGCTGCGATTGCTCTGCCTTGGCGGTATCTTGTACACGAACACCTCCTGCTTCACCAGCACCACACTCTCGTACTCGCCCGTTTCACTCGCCATCGTTCGTTCAGCTGCTGTGGAATTAACGGTGAACGTAGTGCACGGATGATGCTGCGACGGATGAGTGCAACGGTGGAACGGCGCTTCCTGAAACGCTTACGTGGAACCGCTGTCGCTGTCGTTCGGGGGCGGGGTGTGTGTGTGGTCTGTCCACCCCTCGGGAAAATGCAGCCGCGATAGAGGATGAACGGGCGGAATGGGGAGGGGGGTAGTGGAGTTATGGCTTGCAATTGCCCGTTGTTGCCGTTGTTGTTGCGGTTGTTGCTTTTCGCCCCTTGGCTTCCTAGCGGCGGCGATCTTATCGGTACTGTGCACTCTTCGCTCGACTGTAAGGCTGCGCTCTGTCTGCACTGCTTTATCGCTTCGAAAGTAGGCGAGCTTCACCCAGCGTCGCTCCGCCGTTCTGTTACGATTTATCGCGATTTATGGACCGTTCTTGGTGCCCTTGAAATCACTCTAAAACGTTCCGAAGGGAGAGAGATATTTCCTGCACCACTCTTCTTCCTTTATACATAAACTTTCATGACGTAAGCAGTTCGCGAATTGGGCCAGCTGTCATTGTTTTCGGATGTTGTTATTAAGCAGCACTTACACGAAGTGCGAGCGCTTCGTGTAAACACGTCTTTAGGTGATCCATTTTTACATACGGGTGGGGCCCATCGCAGACCGTTTTGCGGTTGCTATAGCGTTCTTCTTTTCTAGTTTTAGCTGGAAGATGTTGGGAGTTTTTTAAACCCATTTATTCCCTTCCTTCAAATCCAATACACGGCTGGGCATTGAGAATGTGAAGCAGCTATAATACGAGCATGTTGGAGTAAAATTCGAGCAGGTCTGTGTGACACGCACTCGAATAGCATTTTTTAAGTTGAGCAAAAAGCTATCTTTTTTCTATTATGAAATTTCATGATATTTGTTGTAACATAACCCACATCAAACAACAACATCAAATGGAAGTAGTCCATACCAGATAATAAACGATGATATCAAGAGATGACGGAGAAAATCGATTGGTTACTATTTCGCCCAATAATAATTAAAACTTAATTACAGTGAGATTTTAAAAATACCTTTAAAATGATTACAGCAAAGCGCATCTTAAAAGAAGAATTGGACTCCCTCCAAAACCAAAGCAGTACTTTTTCTTCAACCTAATGATTTGGAACAAAATTTTATAGAATCGTACATAATTTCGAGTATGACGCTGAATATCCTACCTGCATCGAGCCGGCAACACTGCCGCTGATGGCGTCAAAGTTGTGACGGTCTCGAATATCAAAAACTTGTTCGCTGTTCTCAGATGTCCTCGGTGGTGAAGTTAGTAATTGTACAAAGAATCTCCCTTTTGCTGTGAGCACCAGCTTCCCGATAGCGACGAATTCCTGTTCCAAGAGCAAGCGGCCAACTTGCCCGACTCGAAAATCATTGTGTTTTAGGGGGAAGGGGTGCAAACAAGCGGCATTAAGACACGCGGCGTTGTTCGGCGGGCGCTAGCCAGGAGGAGAAACAGACGCCTGCGAAACCGGAAAGAACGAACGAACGAAGCCGTTAACACTTTCCCGGCATTCTCGGCGGATGGTGATAGCCTCTAGCGGTGCTCGATCATGTCTTTGCCATACTCGCAGCAGGTAAGCCATATTTGCTAGCAGCAGCAGGTGACGGTGCGATGAAAATATGCATTCTGATAATATTCTCACTTTCGTTACAGTCGCAGCAGTCGCAGCAGCACGGTGGTATCCGGAGTGGTATAGCGTCCGGACCAAATCCCATTTCGCGGTCGAGAACGGTCGAACCGAGCGCGATGCACATCCAAAAGATCCTGGACGAGAACGCCGGTCTTATCCAGACGATCCAGGAACTGCAGTACGTGGGCAAGGGCCCGGAAAGCATGTCCTATCAGGTGGCCCTGCACCGAAATCTAGTGTACCTGGCCAACTTGGCTGATCCAATGCAAAACATTCAAACGCTCCTACCGGTAAGTTGTCAGAGGGCGGGAGGTGCTTAGTGCTCTCCGTGCTTTTGGGAATTGTTCATGCTATTGTATTGTACCTCCTATCTAGCCTCCACACATACTGCAGCACTCGACGATGCATGGGAATACCGGAGTCGGCGGTCCTCCGGCGCATGATAGCAGCATGATGGGGCAAGGACCCGGCGTGGGCGGAATGCCGAACTATGGTCAGACGGCCGGCGGAGGCGGAATGGCTGGGCAGCAACAACAGCAGCAGCAGCAACAGCAGCAACAACAACAGCAGCAGCCCGTCAATCAATCGCTGACTAACAATGGTACCGGTGGCCAGGGAGTACCGGGACAACATGGTGCACACGTGCCACCGCAGTCATCGGTTCAGGGCGTCGGTATGCAGGCGCAAACCGCACAACAGCAATCCCACGGACAGCTGCAGCAGCAGCAACAACAGCCACCGAACGTGCAAACAAGCCAGAATGCGGTTACTCAGCATAACCAATCGCAGGGTGCGATGATGGCACAGTCCGGACCACACGTCGGTCAAGCAGGAGGTCAGGCAGGCAACTACCGCTCAGGAGGCCCAATGCAACCGGTTATGACCGGTGCCGGTGGACAGCCCCAGCAACCGAATGCTAATCAACAGGCCGTAGGTGCAGGCAGCGGTGGCGTCCGTGGACCACCCGGTTCACAACAACAGCAGCAGCAGCAACAGCAGCAACAACAACAACAACAACAGCAGCAACAGCAACAACAGCAGCAACAGCAACAGCAGCAGCAACAACAGCAGCAGCAGCAACCGGCGAGTCAACCGCTACCACCACAAACTGGTGGCTACTCGCAGCGATCGCAGCACGGCTCTTACAACGTACAGCACTCGCACTACCCGGGGTACCCACCCCCGAACCAGCCATATCAAACGCAGAGCGGCTACACGCCGTACGGACCACCGAACCAGGTGCAGGGCTATGGACCACCGAACACGAATGCGTCACAGAGCTATCATCACGGTGGAGTCGTGCCCTCTGTCGCTACCAATGCGTCTGGGCAAGGTCCTCCCCAGAGCTCACCGTATCCGACGGTGGCTGCTGGTCAGCATCCGGGCCAGGTACCGCCTGGTGGGCCCCAGCAGACCGGGTACCAGCAGCAGGTGCCACAGGGAGGACCGAATGTTGGCTACGGCCCTCCGGGACAGCCCCCTGTTCAATATCCTCCGCAGGGTGGACCGGGTGGGCCGCCTCCACCACCGCACGGCTACCCTGGCTACGCTAGCCCTGGACCGAACGCGTACGGACAACCACCCGGACCTCAGGGTCCGCTGCCACCTCAGACACAGTCTGGTGGCTATCCGAGCGCGGGTCAGTCTCCAGGCTATCCGCTGCCACAACCGCAGTACCCAGCTAGTTACGCCACTACGCAAGCACCCCACGGCGGGCCACAGAATGCTGGTAGCATCTCTACCAATGCTGGTGGTGTTAACCCAAATACCGTCGGAAGCGGTGCCGCAGCCCAAGTTCAAGGACCCGGTGTGGCCGGAGGCTATGGAGCGCAGCAGCAGCAACAACAACAACAGCAGCAACAGCAACAGCAGCAGCAACAGGTCGGTGCTTCAGCCAGTGCTCAAACGTCGGCCGCCAGTGGAACCTCTTCACCTGTGACGATGTCTCCGACTACCTCGTCAGGCTATATGGTAACACCGACAGCCAACGCATCCGGTGGTGCGGCCTCGGCTTCTGGCGCTCCTCAATCAACCGGTTACAACTCCTCTGCAAGCGTCGGAGGCTACCCGCAGCAACAGCAACAACAACAGCAACAACAGCAATCGACAGTCAGCGGCCCTGGGGGAGGTCCACAGCAACAACAGCAACAGCAGCAACAACAACAGCAGCAGCAGCAGCAGCAACCGCCACCCGGTCCACCCGGTCCGGCTGGCTATCCACAGCACACGCCGTATCATCAACAGACCGGCTACTCGCCAATACCACCACCACAAGGTCAGTACTCACCGGCGCAGGCCGGATATCCGCAGTATCCTCAGCGTCCGCCAAGCACGCAGATGCCGCCACCCGGCCCACAAGGACCTGGTATGCCGCAGAGCGCCTATGGCTATGTTTACGGACAGCCACCGCAGTAACGCGGTCGCGTCTCTAATTTTAACATACATTTTCCACAGCAACACACAGACACGAGAGACACCCAATTACCTCACCTACAGACAAACACATGCAGCTAACCTATCGCATTCTCTCCTCTCGTTTTTAGCTTTGCGTAATTTGTCCGGTTTTTTCATCAAGGGTTTCTCAAACCCCTCAATACTTGGCTCTGCCATTGCCATCTGCTGGATAATGATCGATAGGTTGCGGTACATTGGCTCGCTCGCTCGAACGCTGATCGCGAACCCTGACGCTTGTGTGGTCCTTTATGGGGCGAGAAGCGGGAAAAAGGGTTCACACATATTTGGCCCACTCTTACCCTCCCCTCCTCCTAAGGACACATGCGTCGTGTGTCGGTGGCAGCGCTTGGAGAACTGGCGACCTATGTTTCGTTCGGCGCATCGTTAACTGATCCAAAGCAGATGCCACTATTTTGAAATCTTTCATTCAGCCAAACAGTCTAACTAGTTGAACTATTTTTTTTTAAATATTATTGTGAATATCTCTTTGTTAAAAAAAAAAAAACATCGCATGATTGTGTCGCTAGTGAGTTGATTCTCTCGTTGTAATCGGTCTGGAAACACCCAGCCCACCGTTTTCATCTTTCAGCGGGGAAACACAAGCAAACCCATACACAAATGTAATCGGGGACTCTGGGATTGACTGTCAAATTTCAAGTAATGTAATAAAAAGGAAAAAAAGTGACCGATTTGGTAAAAGTAACAGTCTTTTAATCATCCCTTCAATCGAAATGATTTGGCCTTTTTGGCTGTATTGCAACTGTATTAGATTATAAGTGTGGTGGTGTGGAACAATCACAATTGGTAGAACTGCACCAATTGCAAACCACTGCATTCTGCGACTATGAGTGGTGAGCTCTGCGCAATTCATATACTTACCTTACTTACTAATACCCCCAATGGCGACACTAAGCGCCTTGCTGGGGTGGAGGCGATCCACACCTGTCATCAAAAGCGAGTTGCGGATGCGACACATTTGGTGTGTTGTTCGGTAGAGCAGATCGATCTTTTGTCTTTTGCGTTTCTTCTCGTTTTTTTTCTTCTCCCCCTTGTTCCTCGTTACTTGTTGCGCATGCATACGCACAGGCACATACGCGCACACGCGGCGCGTAATTTCTCAACCTCCTCAAACTGCAAAAGGATGTCAGGGGCGGCCCCTGTTGCCTGCCAGCTGAATGATCCGTTTGTTTAAAATATTTCATATAGAACAACGATTACTGACGACAGGGAGAGATGTATGTATATATATATATATATAGATAGAAAGGGAGGGAGGGAGAGAAAGAGAGAGAGAGAGATGAAAAGGAATAAAACACCTAACCCCACCGACCCACACCTCAAACCCATCCACTTTCCATCTTTCCGCAAACGATCGACTCGTTGCGCCTACGCTGCGCTTCGTTAAAACATAAACGACACCCGAGGTGCCGTGTGGCGGCCTGTATGCTCCCTGTTTCCTCTTGCTTCCTGGTGCCATACTTGGTGCCATATCTTACCAGTACTACTGCTACTACTACGAATACTACCGCCCCAAAAACTAGCTACTAGCTGTTTGTGCCTGTGTGTGTGTGTATGTGTGTTACACCCCAGCTGATGGGGTGGTGTCGTCGTTGCTGTTCACGGAGTATGTGGGAATAGATGATGGTACGGCGGTGTGGTAGCGGTGGTGGTGCTGGTGGTGTTCAAGTTCAAGTGGTTTGTGGATCGCACGCTAACATAAATATTCAAAATATTAAAACTTCAATATTAACACAAAGTTTGCTTCCGTTAAATATGTACAAAACATCTCGTGCTCTCGTCCTCTAGTCCTCCCTCTCCGTCGTCGTCGTGGACGTCCGCATCTACAACTGCCCTTTTACCACGTATGGACAAATAACTTGGAATGCCTACTCTCTTTCTCTCTCTCTCTCTGTCTCTCTCTCTCTCTCTCTCTCTCTTTTCCTCTCTTCGTCTCTCTGTAACTACTTCCCATTGCACTTTGCTCGCTTGCGCAACGGGCGCAAACCTATCAGCTGGGTTGCCTGGCTGCTGTTTGGAATGTAACGTCGACCTTCCCCTTTTATCTGCTTTCCCTTCCCCACCCCCCTACTGTCTGCCTGGCCGGCTTCTTAAATCTGCCGCGAGTTGAGCTTGGCTCCACATCCTTCCAGATCCACCCCGTGGCCAGCGATACTATACCCCCCCCCCCCCCCCCCTTTTTTCCCTCACGTGCGCTTTCACCGGACGCTGCTCCTCCTTCTTTACAAAACAAAACAAAACTAACAAACCCCCCCCCCCCCACCATCTTTCCCTCGATCGGGGTCCCCCCCCACCCCCTTCAAGCTTTCTGGGTCCATTGGCGGCCGGATCGACGTCCGAATGTGTGTGTGGAAGTGTTATCGTACGGTACAAAAAAAAAAGAAAAGTAAAAGAAACCCGCGATTCCCGTGCATTGTCCCCGTTGCTTTTCATCCTCTACGACTACTTCTTCTGGCGACTTTCGCTGGCACAGTTTGCACGCCGTGCCCTGATTTATACGGTCCTCCCTGCCCCCTCCCGGGTGATTGCCCGTCACCCGTCACTAGCACTCCGATTTGTCCTCCTCGACCAGCAGCTGTGTGTCTTTGCCGGTATCGTGCGTGGACGGGTTCAGCTCCTTCGGTCGCAGGTTGAGCTGGGGTGAGGTCCGGTGTGTGATGCTGCTCGGTGCCAGTATCGCTGATACCGGTTCCGTGAACGGTCCGGCCGATGGTGCCCCGGTAGTGCCACTCCCACCGGTGCCCACCATCTTCCCGACGCCGCCCGTTCCCTTGCCTTTGGTGCCACCGCCCATCTCCATCGGTACCTCGTAGATATCTGTAGCGAAAGTGAGAGAAAGAGAGAGAGAAAGAGAGAGAGAGAGAGAAAGAGAAAGAGAGAGAGAGAGAGAGAGAGAGAGAGAGAGAGAAAGCGAATAAGTCAGACACATAAGAAGTAAAAAAGAGAGCGGCGAGAGAGAGAGCTCGTTACGGAACCTACCGGACGGGAGCTGTCCGGTCGAGGCCGGATCCGTGCCACCCTGCACGGCATCGTACATCGGGTTGCTGAAGTCGGTGTTCTTGTTGCCGAGCGTATCGAGACTGTAGCCATCGAGTGGGGCACCCGCTAGGACGCCAGTGCCCGTCTGCAGCGCCGGTGGCCGATGCTGACCGCCGATACCACCGGTTGCTGCCGCTGCAGCGGTCGCCGCCGCCGCCGCCGAGAACTCGGCCGAGTTAAACTCGACGTTCGTGCCCGGTCGGAACGAGACGGACTGCGATGAGCTGAGGCTTGGTTTACCGCTGTGTGTGTGTGAGGGAGAAAAAAGAGAGAGAGAGAGAGAGAGAGAGTAAGAGGAGAGCGTAAGCGTAATCTCTGGCTCTTCTGGCACCGGATGGCACACTTACAATGGTCGCTTCTTGACGACGAAGAACAGCCCGATGGCGATACCGACGAGCATGACGATCAGGATGGGGATGAAGATGGCGGCCGCATTTCCACCGGCCGACCCGAGGATCTTCTCACTGTACACCTCACAGTGCGCACCCGAGAACTCGGGCAAACAGACGCACACCAGCTCGTTGCCACCACCACCACCACTCGTGGTGCCACCTTGCTGTTGCTGTTGGTCGGTGCCGGTACCACCCTCGCGGCACAGTCCACCATTCTGGCACGGGCATACCCGGGGTGCGGGGCGCGGTCGTTCCGTTGCTACGAAAGAGATTGATTGTTGCCATTGCAATAGTAATTTGTTCTTTATTCTTGGCGCGCAGCTGGCGACGACTCCCACACACCGTCCTACTTACGGGCATCGCAGACGACCTCGGTTGTGGTGCGGTGTGACGGCGGGACGGTATTGTCCGGGCAGGAGCAGCGGCGCCCACCCGGTACCAGCAGGCACAGATGCGAGCACGGGTTCCGGTAGCACGGGTTGTTAAGCGTCGTGTTGTAGCGCAGCTCGTGATAGACTGGATGAGCGATGAGCGGAAAAACGGACAGCGACAAGTGAAAATGTGATAATGAGGAAGGAAGCATTTAATAGCACCACTGAGGGCACTTACCCTTAATGCTGGACGGATTGGCAAGGTTGCGCTGCACGGTCACCTGTACACCCCGGCCGAACTTGTCCTGCCGCAGCAGCTCGCCGGTATCGCGCGTGATCCAGTACAGGCTCGACTCGAACACGTCCAGCGAAACCGGATGCTTGAGCAGCTCCCCTTTGAGCACGGTCCGGCGCATCGTACCGTCCGGTTTCATCACCTCGATCGTGTTCAGCTTCGTATCGACCCAGTACACCATATGGTGCTCCTGGGCGTAATCGATCGTCAACCCGGCCGGATGCCGGATCGCCTCGGTAATGATCGGTCGCCGCTTCGAACCATCCATCCACGAGATCTCGATCTTCGGTGCCGAACCGGCGTCGGCCACAAACAGCCGGCCGAACTGGGGATCGACGGCTATCGCGGTCGGTACCTCGAGCCCCGCCTGAACCAGCGCCCGCCGGTACCGTCCGTCCGTCTTCGCGACCATGATGCGACCGCGCGGCTTCGAACCGGTCCGATCCGTCTCGGCCCAGTACAGGTTGTCGGCGACCCAGTCGACGGCCAGCGCCGTCGGTTTCGAGTTACCCTTCATGTTGAGATCCTGGGCGAACCCAACCTTCGCCTCACCGTTCATCGCGTTCAGCATGTACGAGCGTTTGATCGTTTTGTCGTAGCTATCGGTCCAGAAGATCATCTGCGATTCCGGGTTGTAGTCGAGCGCCTCGATCCGCTTCTCGCCCCCGATCACACCGTACTGGTGCGCTTGGCCGACGTCGTACGCCCGGATTTCTGTACCACCGGACAGCACCAGCAGTGGATCGTCGCGCAGTACCCGGCAAACACCCGATACGCTATCCGACAGCTGGAACCCTTCCCGGCACGAGCACTCGTACGTACCGTTCAAGTTGGTGCAGAGATGGGAACAACCGTGCGTACCGGTCGCACACTCGTCAATGTCCGTGCAGCGCTTCTTGTTGCCCGCATCGATAATGAAACCGGCGTGACAGGCGCAAATGTAGCCGCCATCGGTCAGATTAACGCACTGGTGCTCACAGCCACCGCGTGCCACCGCCGTGCAGCTGCTCGTATGGTGGCAACCGAGCTCATCCGAACCATCGCCACAATCGTCCGCATAATCGCAGATCTGGGCCCGCTCGATACACTTCCGGTTGGCGCACTGGTACTGCGTGTACAGATCGCACGGTTTCTGCCGAGCCGCACACAGCGTCATATTGTTCTCGTCCGAACCGTCACCGCAGTTGTCGACACCGTCGCAAATCTGGTACCGGGCGACGCACCGATGGTTAGCGCACTGGAACCGGCGCAGCGTATCGCAGTTGAAGTTGGTACAGACCGAGGCGGCCTCGTCCGATCCATCGCCACAATCGTCCGTACCATCGCACAGGTCCGACGGTAGCACGCACAGATTGTTCTTACACTGGAACCGGCTTTCCGGGCAGTAGCGACCACCGGGGAACCGCGGTGGGCAACCGATCTCGTCCGACATGTCGCGGCAATCGCGATCACCGTCGCACCGGAAGTACGACGCGATACAGTGCCCGGAGGCACACTGGAACGTACCGTTCTTGCACTGGAAACCCTCGCACCCATACTCGTCCGAGTTGTCACCGCAATCGTCCTCGTGGTCGCATCGCCACCGGCTCGAGATGCACTTGCCGTTCTCGCACCGGAACTCCGACTCGCTGCACTCCCGGTACCGGCCCTTGCACTGCCCGTCCGCTTCGTCCGACCCGTCGCCGCAATCGTCCGCAAAGTCGCACATCCACTGTCTGGCAGATCGGAAAGAGAAAGAGCACCGAGAGAGTGTTAATGGGACGCGAGTTACCGATGGAATGGCCCACCTCGCCTTACCTCGGTATGCACCGGTTGTTGTTGCACTTGAAGTCGGTCTCCGGGTTGCACTGGGGGCAGTTCTCCGGCAGCTCGTCGCTCTTGTCGCGGCAATCGTCCTTACCGTCGCAGAACAGCCACCGCGGGATGCACCGGTAGTTCGATTGACCGGGGCACCGGGACCACCCGGTGGTGCAGTTGCGCTGCCGGCACATGTACGCCGGCTCGTCCGAATCGTCGCCACAATCGTTGTCGAAATCGCACATCCACAGCTTCGGTATGCAGCGGCCATTTTTGCAGCTAAACTCGGTTTCCGGATTGCACGCCCGCTTATCTGGGGGGTGCGCGCGCGTGTGTGTGTGTGAGAAAGAAAGAAAGAGAGAGAGAGAGAGAGTGGGCGTTAGACCGGCAACACCATCATCATCAGTTTGTTCCAGGGGAAATCTTCAGGGAACCAAAGTGTAAACAGCTCACATTTCATTTCTTTTTGTTTTTTTTTTCTATGGACCAACCATGAAGCAACTAAATCATTGCAAATTTAAAGTAGTCAATAGATATGCTTCAAATCAAACCAATTTTCGTTGAATCTACTGAGCGATCTACTTTTGCGTGTAGATAAA
This sequence comes from Anopheles darlingi, assembly GCF_943734745.1. Lineage (NCBI taxonomy): Eukaryota > Metazoa > Arthropoda > Insecta > Diptera > Culicidae > Anopheles > Anopheles darlingi. Next base: position 196,237 of record NC_064873.1, read on the forward strand.
ACAACAAATACCCCTTAGTGTTTTTGTTTTTTACGCGGCGTGTGTATGTGTGCGCTTAGATGCGTTACTGTTACTTACGGCATATCTCCGGATCCTCGTCGCTACCATCCTTGCAGTCGGCATCGCCATCGCACTTCCAGCTGTCGAGAATGCAGCGACCGCTCGACTTACACTTGAAGTCGGACACCGGGCAGGGCAGATCGCAGCTCTGCTCGTCCGTACCGTCCCCGCAGTCATCCGTACCGTCGCAGATCGTCGTCGACGGTGTGCAGTTGCCATTGCCACACTGGAACGTACCGGCCCGGCAGTGCCGTGCCGGGCAGCTGTCCGGTTCGTCCGACGCATCCTTACAGTCCGATTCGCCGTCGCACCGCCAGAACCACGGTATGCACTTCTCGTCCGTACCGCCGCACCGGTGCTGCCCGGCCGTACAGTTGGCGATGCAGGTCTTCTGGTCCCGCGCCAGGTAGAATTGGTTCGGGCAAGCGCACCGGTAGCTCGGTGCACCCTCCTCCACGTAACCCTCGACATTCAGGTAGGTCGACTCGAGCGGTGGTGCCAGCAGGCAAAGATGCGTACAGCCCCCATTCCCGGTACCGCACGGATTGGCGTACGGGATCTGGCGCAGCGCGTGGCTAATGTGGATATCGTACGGACGGTGCGTCGTGTTCCGGATCACCGTGTAGTTCGCCCCGGTGAACTTGTTCGCCCGCAGGATCGCCTTCAGGTTCCAGTCGGTCCAGTACAGGCTGTCGTCGAAGATGGCGAGCGCAAACACGTGCGGTACGCTCGTACCGGACAGCACGATGTGCCGGTGGCGACCCTCCAGATCGGCGAACGCGATGTAATCGAGATGCGCATCCGCCCAGTAGATCCGATCGGTGAAGTAGTCGATCGTCAGTGCGTTCGGCCAGGCGATGTTGTCCTCCCACGTGAGGATGCGGGAAAAGTTGGACCCATCCATGCCCATCTTGGCGATGTACGCCTGCAGGTGCCAGGAAGTGAAGTACAGGTACCCGATGCCCGGGTGTACGACGATCGCGCGCGGATCCACGACGCCGCTGCGCAGCGTCTTGCGCCGCGTCCCATCCAGCTCCGCCACATCCAGGTTCTTCGAGTGCCGATCGAGCCAGTACAGCTTCCGGCCGACCCAGTCGATCGCGATACCCTCGAGACCGTGCGAGTCATGCTTGATCACCGGTTCCTTCTCGATCCGCACATCGTCCACCAGCGAACCGAAGCGCGAGCGGAAGATGGTTTTCGCCGTCACGTCGCAGAAGTACATCTCCTGCCGCTGCATGTCGAAGTCGATCGCGACCACGTTCATCAGGTCCTGGTGGATCAGGTTGTACTGGTGGCCGTCGATCGACATGTTGCGCACGTAGTACTTGTTGCTGAAGATGAGCCACGGTTCCGTCCGGTCCTTGCGCTTGCACGTGTGCTCGTCATTCTGCCGCTCGTAGTACCGCTCGTCGCACTTGCAGTAATAGCCGCCCGGTGTGTTGGAGCAGTGCTGCGAGCACACGCCCGGCGTCTCGATGCACTCGTCAATGTCCGCGCAGGCCTTGCCATCCTCCAGCAACCTGCACGTAAACAACGCATCGAACGAAATCAGACCCGGTCAAAAGGGGGCTTATTTTTTGGCGATTTTTTGTGCAGAAACCATTAAACTTCAATCACTTCAAGGGGATATCATATTAAAAGTTAACTTTTCAAAAATATTTGGTTCTATTTTGGGTAAGATTTGATGAAAAATTACGTTTATGGCATCCAATCTTGAAAGGCAAGTCTGCAAAAAAAAGTCCTTTTTTGCGGTGCCCATCGTAGCCACGTGCGCGGGTGATCAGATATATACAAAACAATATTCTTTTCTTGACTTACTTGTAGCCCTGGTTGCAGTCACAGTAGTAGCCGGTGAGCGTGTCAACGCACTTGTGGCCGCACCGGTGAATCTCGACCTTGGCACACTCGTCGACGTTGCAGTGGAGCGGTTCGTCCGACTCGTCCGCACAGTCCGGTACCTTGTTGCAGACGAGCTGATAGTCGATGCACTGGCCGCTGGTGCAGGTAAACTTGCCGTCCGGGCAGGTCGCGTTCTCCTTCCGGCACCCGACCTCGTCCGAATGGTCACCGCAGTCATCCTCGCCGTCGCACCGGTACTGGTTCCGGATGCACTTGAAGTTCTGGCAGGTGAACTCCTGCGGTGTGCACGTCTTGTACTGGCTGTTGCAGCTCTTGCCCTCGTCCGAACCGTCCCCGCAGTCATTATCGTGATCGCACACCCAGCCCTAGCATCCCCCCCAGGAAGGAGAGAGAGAGAGAAAAGCAGAATGATGATGAGCAGCTGACACAACATGAGCTGACATGAGTGGACGAGCTACTTACCCGATTGATGCAGCGCCCGTTGGCACACGTAAACTGATCGTCGGCGCACGGCTGGGGCGATGGGCAGTGGTGCCGCGTCGTGTTCTCATCCGCACCGTCCACACAGTCCGGATCACCGTCGCAGATCCACTTGCGCGGTATACACTGTGCCCGTGCCCACGCCTTGTTCTCGTCGCACGTAAACTCCGTATCGTCGTCGCACTTCCGATCGTTACACTGATGCCGCCCATCCTCGTCGCTACTGTCCAGACAATCGTTGTCACCATCGCAGATGTAGATCCGCGGTATGCAGTTCCCATTGTCGCACGTAAACAGATCACCGAAGCAGGTCCGGCCCTCCGATTTGCAGTACTCGGGCGGTTCGTCCGCCCCATCCCCACAATCGTCATCGCCGTCGCAGTACCAGGTGGCCGGTATGCACCGATGGTTCGGACACCGGAAGCTGTTCTGCGGGCAGGTGCGCTGGGCGCAGTGTAGCGGATTTTCGTCCGAGTTGTCCCCGCAATCGTTATCGCCATCGCACAACCAGTACGGTTCGACGCAGATGTTGGTCCGGTCGCACTTCAGGTGGTTCGGCGGGCAGGTCGTATTCGTTGGGCACCGTTCGTGCGTCTCATCCGACGTCCCATTGTCCTTGCAGTCGTTGATGCCATTGCAGACCTGCGCCTGCGGTATGCACCGCCCATTCCCACACGTAAACTCACCCTCCATACACGGCGGATAGCTGCAACCCTCCTCATCCGAACCATCCTTGCAGTCGTTCTCGTGGTCGCACTTCCACGAACGGAAAATGCACCGCCCATTGTTACACCGGAACTCGTTCGGGGCGCACGAATGGAACGCACAGTAGTTCGTATCCTCGTCCGAACCATCACCACAATCGTCGTCCCCATCGCACGACCACATCCGTGAGATACACTTACCGTTCTGGCAGTAGAACTTGCTCGCATCGCACGTATGGTTCCGCGGGGCACACATACGCCCCTCGTTCACCGGTTTCGTCGCATCGTCACACCGGCACTCGGGCTGCCCGTTCGGGCCCGGGTGGCAGCTCTGCGCACAACCGCCATTGTTCTGCTGGCACGGATTCGCTTGACACTTTTGGCGCGACGCACTGTAGATGTGGATGTCACGCGGTGAATCCTCCAGCCGCTTCACCATCTCGATCACGTTCGCCCCGGTGTGCTTCTCCGCCCGGTACACCCCCCTCAGCTGCAGATCCGTCCAGTAGATGTAGTTCCGGAAGACGGTGATGGCAAAGGGGTAGATGGTGGCCGAGATCAGTACCTCGCGGCCGCGCCCATCCAGCTGCGCCCGCTCGATCTTCTCCCGGACCGCATCGGTCCAGTACAGCATCCGGTCGTCGTAATCGATCGCCAGACCGCTCGGTTGCGACAGATCCCGATCGACGATCGCTCGCTTCAGCGAGCCGGCCATTGTGGTGCGGAAAATTTTGCCCGACGTCCCGAACCGGCCCCAATCGGTGTAGTACAGCGTCCCGTTGCACGGATCGAGCACGATCGCCCGCGGTCGCTCGACGCGCGCGATCATCACCAGCTCCGTACCGTCCGTGTTCATCGCGTAGATCGAGTTGTTCGAGCTGTCGGTCCAGTAGATCTTCCGCTGCGTCCAATCGTACGCAATACCCTCCGGGTTGATGCCGCGCGTGATTACGGCCGTCACGCCGGCGGCATCCGGTTTATCCCCCCGCAGGTAGGCAATCTTCGACCACGGGCGTATCTGCGTGAAGAACAGCTTGTTGTCGGCGTAATCAAAGTCGAGCCCGACCACGTTCGTTAGATTGACAACCGGGGCGAACGGGACGTTCGTCGACGTTGGATCGAGCTCGATCGAACGGATTTCGGTGCGCGTCGCAAAGATGACGTACTCGTCGGTTGTCTCACAGTGGCGCCCATCCGTTGACAGCCGCCCCACCGCACAATCGCACCGGAAGCTCGGCTTCTGGCCAACGTCGGGCGGGAGAGCGAAGCAGAGCTGATCGCAACCACCGTTACCGAGCCGCAGGCACGGATTCGCATCATCCATCGGTTGCTGATTGATGTCGTAGATCGTAATGTCGCGCAGCTTCGGCAAATTGGTGCGCAACCGCTCCGGTAGCGTCGCGTTACCCGGGAACTTGGACGCACGGAACACGCTGGCCAGATTCCGATCGACCCAGTACACGTCGGACAGAAAGACCGCGATGGCCATCGGGTTCGCTAGGTTGCGGCGTATCACCTGCCGGTTACCCCCACTGTACGATACCTTCTGTATCATGTCGAGCTTCGAATCGACCCAGTACACGTCGTGCGTCAGCATGTCGACGGTGAGATCGCGCGGGTTCGAAATCCCCGACGTCACGACCGGCGTCCAGTTACCACCGTCCAGATGGCACTTGCCGATCCGCGGGAACTGCCCGTAATCGATCCAGTACAGCAGGCGCTTGATCGGATTGACGGCCAGTTCGCGCGGTGCATCGTTGGTCGTCCGGACGAGCACCTTCCGGTGCGTACCGTCGAGCCACGCCACCTCCACGTAGTTCTCGTGCGGGAACACGTTGGTAAAGTACAGATTACCGGCGACCCAGTCGATCGCGAGCCCCCGGATCCCATTGCTACCGATACCGTCGCGTACGATGTGCTGCAGCTCGGTACCGTTCGGCCGCACCCGGAAGATACCGTTCCAGTGGCCCCGGTTGTACTCGACCCAGTAGATCCACGATTCCCGGTACAGTACGTCGACGTGCAGGATGTGGTGGCCGGGGCCCGCGATCGGTACCATCGCTTCGGCGCTATCCCGCAGGCTGTACCCGCGCGTCACATCCAGCTGCGACACGACGGCGAACGTTTTGTACGGTGTGCAGGCGACCTCGTTCTCCTTTTTGTAGCCCATACCGCACAGACAAACCCGGGCACCGTTCACCGCCGGCACGCACAGATGCTCACACCCACCATTGTTCATCGTGCACGGGTGCTGCGGGGTGACCGAGCGCTTCCGGAAGATGACCATCCCGCGCAGATCCGGCTCGTTGTCGAGGATGGTCCGGGCGTTGTCACCGTTCGGTAGATCGACCCGTACCAGCTTCTCGTACGTTGGGTCGATAAAGTAGAGCCGCGACTCGTGCACCGCTAGACCGCGGGGGCGCGCGATTGCATTCTCCTCGCTCAGCACCGTCCGCCGGCCGGTCCCATCGTAGCCGATCGCGTGGACCGCCGGCGGGAACTGGGTGCTGTAGTAAACGGTGCGCCGTTCCGCGTCGACCGTCACCGATTCCACGTACTGGATCGTATCGTCGAGGATGGTCGGCTCGGACCCGTCCATACCGGCGGCGGCCAGCTTGGTCAGCACACCGAACCCACCGTCGTCGAGCCAGAAGAGCCGGCCGGCGGCCGGATCGAGCGCGAGCTGGCGTGGTTTCGCCACCGACGTCCGATTACCGTCGTTCGACAGGATGATCGCCCGGTACCGCTGCTTCCCGTCCACGCTGATCGTCTCGATGTTCGACGCGATCCGATTGCCGATGTACAGATTGCGGCCGATCCAGTCGAAGGCGAGCGTATAGGCGGCCCCCACCAGCCCGTCGGCACCACCGAGAAACTCGGTCCGATTGCCGCCACCCCCGTACGGTGTCGTGTAGATCGTACAGTTCTCATCGTCCGACTCGTCCGTGCTACCGGCCCGGCCCTGTATCCAGTACAGCTGCTCACCCTGCCGATCGTAATCGAGCCCCAGCCCACCGTCGATACCGACCACCGGCAGTAGGGCACTCGACCGTACGTCACCGCCATTGAACGGTACGTCGACGATCTGGTTACCCTTCATCAGCACGATGAACGCGTTCTCCTCCTCGACGCACCGTTCCTCCTCCACCAGCCGGTAGCCGGGGCGGCACTTGCACGCGTAACCGGCCGGTGCCGATGGGCTCAGCAGGCAGAGATGCTGACAGTGCCGGCCCGTGGTCCCATTGGCCAGGGGATCGCACGGGTTCGCGTACCGGGGCTGCAGCGATGGGTGATGGACGTGGATCGAGAGCGGTTGCGAGATCAGGTGGCTGACGACGGTTTGATTCGTGCCACGGTACTTGTGCGCCGACAGTACCCGGTTCAGCTGCCGATCCGTCCAGTACAGCGTATCCTCGAACAGCGAGAGCGAGTGGGCGTGCAGGAGATAGTGGCTCGCGGCCAGTACCTGCTGCCGGCCCGTACCATTGTAGTAGCAAAAGTCGATAAAGTCGAGCTTCGAGTCGGCAAAGTAGACGCGCTGCGTTGCGACGTCCAGCGTCAGCCCGTTCGGCCAGTAGATCTTCGTGCTGATGATGGTGGCCCGCATCGTCCCGTCCAGCCCGATGCGCTCGATCCGCGGGTTCTCGCCCCAGTCCGTCCAGAACAGCCACCGGGCGGACGGTGCCGGATCGAGGCACATGCCGCGCGGTTGCGTAATGTTCTCCCGCACCAGCACCAACCGGTTCGAGCCGTTCTCGTGCGCGACCTCGATCGTGTTGAGCTTCGAGTCGAGCCAGTACAGATTCTGGCCGATCCAATCGTACGCCAGACCCTCGACCAGATCGAGCCCGGTCGTGATGAGCTCCTGCGGTTCCTGCCCCCGGTCCAGTCGGGAAATTTTCTTCAGCTTCATGTCACTCCAGAAGATCGTACCGGTGTGCATGTTCGAGGCGGTCGCGACCACGTTCTCCACGATGATCGGGACCCGCTCGAGGCCCTGCTCCCGCAGATCGGCCACCAGGATCGAGTGGCGGTTCGAGATGATGAGGAAGGCGGCCGAATGGTTCACCGCCTTGCACGTGTGTTTGTTCGGCTCCAGCACGTACCCGTCGACGCACGAGCAAAAGTACGAACCCTTGGTGTTGGTGCACCGCTGCGAGCACAGGCCGGGCGGCGCACACTCGTCCAAATCCTGGCAGGTGCGCCCATCCGGACCGAGCTCCTCGCCCGGCGGACAGATGCAGAGCGCCCCGAGCGGTGTCTTCTGGCAACCGTTGGTGCAGAGACCGGCCTGGTGCTGGCACTGGGCCAGATCACACCCAAGGCCCTCGTCCGCACCGTTCGGGCAGTCCGGCGTGTCGTCGCAGACGGACGTGAGGTTGACGCAGCGCCCGGTAACGCCCGGGCACGGCCACTGACCGTGCGGGCAGCGTACCGGCGGGGAGACGCACGCGTGCTCGACGCTCTCGTCCGAACCATCGCCACAATCGTCCCGCCCATCGCAGATGTACGATTTGTAGACGCAGCGTGAATTCCGGCACTTGTAGAACCCGTTCGGACAGGTGATCCGGCCACACTCCTCCTCGTCCGAGTGGTCGTCGCAATCGTTCGACCCGTCGCAGTGCCACGCGATCGGTATGCAGACACCGGACGCCCGGCACCGGAAGTGTTTCTCCTGGTTGCACTGGTTCGGTTCGACCGTCGGGCACCCGAGCTCATCGCTACCATCGTTACAGTCCGGGATGCTGTCGCACTTGTACGGTTCCTCGACGCACTGCCGCAGATCCGCACACTTGAACTGGTTCGCCAGACAGGTGATCGGCGGGCAATCCTTCTCGTCCTGCTTGTCGAAGCAATCGTCATCACCGTCGCACACCCAGCTCTGCGGTATACAGTGGCCGGTCCGGGGGCACGTAAACTGGAAGTAGGCGCACGTCTTCTCCGCACAGAACGGTCCCTCGTCCGAACCGTCGCCGCAATCGTTCTCGCTGTCGCACTTCCAGATGTTCGGTATGCAGCGCCCATTTTCGCACGCAAACTGCGACGCCGCGCACGTCACGTTCGCACACTCGAACTCATCGGAATGGTCGCCACAGTCGTTCTCCTGGTCGCACCGGAAGTTGAGCGGGATGCACCGGCCCGACTTGCACTGGAACTCGTTCGTACCGCACGTTGGCTCTGTAGAGCGAGAGAGAAAGAGAAAGAGAGAGAGAAAGAGAGAGAGATATTATATCTTTTGGCACAAGCAGGCTTGTCCCTCTTTTTTTTTTAATGCACCACCTTAGGATTGTGCAGTCGAAATTCACGGTGGCTTCACAAGGTTGAATTCTAAACAGTTTGGACTTTCTATTGCAATGATCATCTGTGGATCAGCTCAGGGGTAGTGTACTTACTGGTACAGTTCTGCTCCTCGTCGCTGTTGTCGAGACAATCGTCGTCACCGTCGCAGATCCACGACTTGGGTATGCAGCGCTGGTTGTTGCAGGTAAAGTCCCAGGTGTTCGGGCACGCCTGGACCGGTGGTTCCGCGTTCGGATCGGCCAGACAGGTACGGCCGTCCTCGCCGAGCCGCTCGCCGTACGGGCAACCGCACCGTACCATCAGACCGGTGATCCCAGGGGTCGTAGTAGTGTCGTTGCGCGGTAGCGCGAAGCAAAGCTTCTCGCACCCGCCATTGTTGATGCCGCACGGTTGCTCACTGTCGATCCGCTGCACGCCATGGCTGTACACCTTGACACCGTACAGCCGGTTGGTTTGTGGTTCCCGTACCATGATCTCCTCCTGTTCGCCGCTCAGCTTGTTCAACCGGACGATCGCATCGAGCCGCCAGTCGGTGATGTACATCCACTCGTCGTGGATCACGATCGAGAACGGGTGCCGGATGAGCCGGGAGTTCACCGTCCGCACGTCCGTCCCGTCGAGGTTGGCGTGCTGGACGTGATCGAGCAGCGCGTCGCACCAGTAGACGCGATCCTCGCGAAAATCGATCGACAGCCCGTTCGGCCAACCGAGCGTCACATTCCGGAACACCATCAACCCGGTACCGTCCGCGTTCGCCCGGCTAATGTTGGCCGGTCGGTCCCACTCGGAGAAGTAGAGGTAGCCCCGGTTCGGGTGTACGACGATGGCGCGCGGTCGCTTCAGATTTTTCAGCAGCGTCCGCCGGTAGCTGGTGTTGCGCGTCGACAGCACGTTCAGCGTGCCCTTGCGCGAGTCGATGTAGTACAGGTTCTTCGACACCCAGTCGACCGCCAACCCCTCGACACCCTCGTTCTGCGAGGCGAGCACTATTTCCCGTCCCGTCCCATTCCGGTGCACCCGATAGATCACGTCCTGCAGCACGTCCGAGTAGTAGATGTGTTCGTCGACCGCATCGAAGTCGAGCCCGACGAAGCGGGCCCGGCGCGACACGACCGGTAGGATCGCGTCGCTGAACCCCTCGATCACCGGGTCCAGCACCTTACCCTTGATGAAGCGCTGCTGCGAGTACATCAGGAACTGGCGCACCAGATTGCAGTTCATCAGATCCTTCGACAGCTGCCAGCCGGTGTGGCAGGCGCACCGATAACCGAGCCCGGACGGTGCACCCTGGACCGCCGTTACGACGCACATCTGCGAGCAGCCCCCGTTGTTGCTACCGCACGGGTTCGAGACCGGCGGTTGGGTGAGCGGATGGACCGCCACGATCGCCCTCGGTTCCCGGATGTCCTTCGCCTTGAAGATCGACTGGATGCTGGTGGAACCGTCGAACTTGTCCACCGACATGATGCCCTGTTTGGTCGCGTCCGACCAGAACACCCGGTTCTCGAACAGGGCCAACCGGGACGGGCTCGGTACCTGCTGGCCGCGCAGTATCATCACCCGCTGCTCACCCTCGTAGCTAACCGATTCGATGTAGTCGAGCAGCGAGTCACACCAGAAGACCCGTTTCGCGATCACATCGACGGCGACGCCGGACGCCTTGTACGCGGCCTCGGACACGATCGACTTCGCGTGCGTACCATCCATGTGGGCGCGCAGCACGTGGCTACCGTCGGCGACGAACATGAGACCGGCGGTCGGATCGAGCGCGAGATCGGCCGGGCTGGTCAGGTTCGAACCGAGCACGACCGCATGCCAGCGACCATCGAGTTCGAACACGTCCACCTTCTGACCGACGAGATCGGCCACGTACAGCTTGTCGCCGACCCAATCGATCGCGATCGCCACCGGTGCCCAGGTGCCCGGCAGCGTAAAATCATGCCCACCGAACCCACCGTCCGTCAGTACCTGCGATTGGACCTTGCGCGTCTTCACGTCCGACCAGTACAGCAGATTCTTGGCGTAGTGCAGGGCGAGCCCGCTCGCACCGGTTGCGTTGGCGATGATGCGCGAATCCTGCCCGTGGGCGCTCATCCGCACGATCGCCCGATCGTACGCAAACACCAGCTCGAGGCTGGAGGCGGTCGGGGCGACGCACCGTTGCGTCTCGATCAGCTGGTAACCGGTGGCGCACGCACACGAAAAGGAACCGTCCGTGTTGGTGCACAGCTGGTCGCAGTGGCCCCACACGCTGCACTCGTCCAGATCGGCGCACGTACGGTTGTCCGGCGAGAGCGTACGGCCCGGTGGACAGTAGCAGATACCACCGGTCAGCGACGGGCCACACTTGTGCTCGCAACCGAGTGCCGGGCACGATGCCGTAGCTACATGGAGGAGAAGAAGCAAGCATAGAGAAGAAACGGCAACGAGCCCGTGAGTGCCAAGATGTTACCCAAGGGCGCAAGTGTGTGGTCGGGCCGAGTTTTTTTTTTGCTTTTCTTTTCCCACCCAAAAAAAAGAAAAGAACTCATTTTTGTGTACAGTATTGGATCGATAAGCAATAGCAGTGCTGATAAAAGAATTTGGTTTTTTAAGTAATATAGTTTTTTTTTCAATTTTAAAACCGCAGTAACTATGGTGTAATACGCAAGGGATTTGTTTGGGAGTTTGGAGTCTAGCAGTTTGGAGTGGCAAACACAAATTAAATTTCCATTTAAATGAGATACTGAAAGCATTGAAATATGAACAGACATGAAACCCAGGACAAAATTGTATGGCTCAGGACAAAAGAGAAACGCACTAAGATGATCTCTAACTTGAAGCTTGATTTCGCAAAACATATGGTAACAAGTAACAGAAAATCCAACAAAACTGTACAAGAAATAGATTTTTTAAATGCGTAAATTCCCCTCCTTAATTCGTTGAGCTGCTTGTTAGCGCTGCTGTTTTATCGACCTAATACTGTATGCTTGGAAGCGCTTGGAAAAGAAAGAACTTACAGCAGGCCGTCTCCTCGTCGGTACCGTCCTCGCAGTCCCGCTTGCCATCGCACAGCTTCGCCTTCATGATGCACTTCGCCTGACCGTTGGGGCCACCGCGCGGGCACAGGAACTTGTTGTCCGGGCAGGCGATCGCCGTGCAGTTCGTCTCGTCGCTCTCGTCCGAGCAGTCATGGTAGCCGTCGCAGTGGAACGTCGCCGGGATGCACAGCGCATTGGCGCACCGGAACTGACCACCGTGGCAGGGTGGAAAGTCTGGGAGGGAAGAAGCGAAGATCCAGATCCAGATCCAGAGAGTAGTGTGAGAAGATCCGGGAAACGGAAGCGAAGGTCTCTCTCTCTCTCTCTCTCTCTCTCTCGCGATACTTACTGCAGCCAACCTCGTCCGAGTTGTCACCGCAGTCGTTCTTGTGGTTACACTTGAGCGCGGTGTCGATGCAGCGGGCCCCGTTAGCGCAGCGGAACTGATCGAGCCGGCAGGCCGACCCCGGACATCCCTCCTCGTCCTTGCCGGTCCGGCAGTCGAGGTAACCGTCGCAGCGTTTCTCCTTCGGCACGCAGATGTCGGCCGTACCGCGGCCACTCAGGGCGATACCCTGGGCCGGTGTACCGCACCGTATATCGTCCGCCTGACACTTACGATACGCTGCGAGAAAGGGAGAAGGGGGTTACTCTCTGGGACCAGGCCGACATGGTCGATGACATCAACAATCAACAGTTCTGCCTGCAAATCGTGGCACGAGGCACGTACTGCGACTGCTGCTTATGTGCTGCTGCTGCTGCTGCTGCTGCTACTGCTGCTGCTGCTGATCTCATCGACCTCACCACCGCACGCCAGTAGTAACAAGGTAGAAAGTACTTACTGCAGTCGGACTCGTCGGTACCGTCGACACAGTCGATCGTCATGTCACACTTGTAGTGCGGCGGAATGCAGTACGTCTTGTTGAACACGTACTGGCCGCAGCTTATTTGGCCCGGTTCACACTCTGGTGGTGCTGCGCAGCGCAACGAGGGGGATCAGAGAGAGAGAGAGAGAAAGAGAGAGAGAAAGGGGGGGGGGGGGGGTTACCATGATGATCCAGAATGCTGCTGCTACAAGCGGGCTGCTACTTACGACAGTGGTTGAACTCGTCCTCGCCCTTATCGCAGTCCTTCTGGTAGTTGCAGACCGATGTCTGGGGTATACACTTTCCCTCCGAGCATTTGAACGTCCCGAACGGGCATGGCACGTCAGTTTCATTGTTATACACACTGCCACCACCTAGGCAGGAGGTAGAATACGCGAGTGTGTATGTGTGTGAGAGAGAGAAAGAAAGAAGAAGAAGAAGGAGAAAAAGAAGAAGCAAACGGGAAATTAGCAAACGCGAGCTTTATAACCATCGTTACCTCACGAATTAGTTCGTACACCACAAAGATTGCGTTTGTTGGCTGTAAACAGAAAGCTTCCCTCTTCACCAGTCACCAGCAAGCCCGTCAACCCCCTTTTGGGATTGCGGGGATCTGACCTCCTGATCAAATCGATCAAATCGAACGAGAGAACATCATACTAGTGACGTCATCCGTTCCGGCGCTAACTAACCCCCTGAAGAATGGCCACTACCGGCACCATATGGCGCATTACCATATGGCGGCACGACAAGATGGCCGACCAGGTCGGCGACGATGCACTCAGGCATCACACAGGGCAGCATCGGGGGTGCGTTCCGGTGCGCGCACCCGGACGCACACACACACACACACACAGACTGCGCCACCCATGGCGGTGGGCTTCGAGCCGCGACTCGCGCGTTGCGATCATCTCCATGGTTCCGACCTATTTGTTGTTGTCCAAATGATTGGTTATTTACGATGATGAGCATCATCATCATCATCGTGAGAGCTGTCACTGGGTAGAGCCCCTCCCCCACCCCCCTCCCTCTTTGGGTAATTGGAATGGCTGGATTGCGTTGAGGCTTTGTTATGGTCCCAGAACCGAGACGTCCCCAGACTCCCTGGAACGTGTGTGTGTGCACGGATTAGACGACTGCGACGACGACGACGACGACGGCGGCGACGTTATGCAACGGGCACAACAATCGTCGTGTATTGTTCAGCCCCTGAGTGTGATGAGCACATACGTGAGGTGCGGCACCCTCCCTCCTCGCTTCTCGGGGCTTCCCTCCCCAATTGTACAATCATCCGGTTGAGGAGCATTAGCCCCATTAGCCCCCACTCCACCCCACCCCACCCTCCCTCTCCTGGTGGTAACGGGACGCGATACGTTGAAGCACATCATATCCCGAAAATGAAAGAATAAAATGACAATCACACACACACACACACACACCCAGCTGAGGTTGAGCTTGAGAGAGACGAACCGAAGAGACGTAGAACCGTAATACGGATCAATCACGATGACAATGATGATGAGCATGAGGCTGAGGGTGTTTTTTTTTTTGGAGGGTGGTGCGAGTGCAGAGGGTGGTTATTCTACCCATCCACTGTATAATCTCCAATCCTCCCGGGGGCTTACACGACGAGCGGTTGACATTTCTTCAGGTCTGCGCGCGTGTGTGTGTGTGTGTGTGATGTGAAGTGCCTCGAGTTCACGTTCGAGTTGCCGCGAACTGAACCTGAACTGAGCTACCTCGCCTTCCATCACCTCCAGTAAGCCAACCCATGCAAGGAGTGGCCAAGAGGGGGGGAGGGGGGAAGGTTCGTTTGGGGGGGGGAGTAATAACCTGAGAAGGGTTGCGGCGGGTGTGGTGTACTTTCATATTTATTTATCTATGTTGCTCATCGGCAAACAAAAGAACTCCAGGGCCTCCTCCTCCTCCTCCTCCTCTTCCTCCTCCTCCTTCTCTTTCTCCTCGAAGCGCGCGCTCGCGACGCGACTGCTTCTCGTGTGCCGCATCGCGAATGGCGGCGAAAAGGGTGTTGGTAGTGGTGGAGGTGGTGGTAAATTTCTTCCTGTGTCCATTGTATGGGATTGGGTGTGCTATGCGGCCTCGCTAGTGCGCGACGCACAACAAAAGGCGAAGCAATAAAGTATCATCATCATCATCATCATCATCGTCATCATGCCGCATCATGAGACCCGCCAGGAGAAGCGCAAAGATGCGCGAAGACGTGATTGTGCTAGAGAGAGGCAGAGCAAGAGAGAGAGAGAGAGAGAGAGAGAGAGAGAGAGAGAGAGAGAGAGAGAGGAAGCAGCTACTTGTGCAGCTGTCACCACCACCACCACCATCATCATCATCATCACTCGGTCATACGCACTGACGAACAGACTCTTCTCTCAACTGACGTCGTCGTACACCCCCTGGTCGTCGGATCGGTCGGTCCTGATCTGGCGCTGATCCGGCAGCGCCTAGATTGACGTAAAAGTGATTTGAGGCCCGGAACCCGTGTATCCCGTGCAGCAGCGGCGAGCGGGCGGGTTCTGGCGGACCGGCTGCTGCCTCATGGCGGCTCATTGAAGGCTTAGTTTATTCAATTAAACCCAAACTAAATTTCCGGCACCACACGCCCGGCGCCCCGAGTCTCCTATGAGGTCTGACCACCACGACGACTTATCTGGAGAACGGCACCAGCTTGGTGCAGACACTTGGCCACGTTCACACGCTCGGTCGTCGCCACACACACACACACGCGCACGGTCACATACAAGCAGAAAGGAAGAGAGAGAGAGAGAGAGAGAGAGAGAGATAGAAAGAGAGAGAGAGAGAGAGAGAAAGAGGTGGATTTCCAAGGGATTTAGCAATCAACCCGCAGCCGTCGCCGCCGCCGCCGGAGACTTCGGCACCAAGAAGATGATGGGCGCGAGCACGCCCGCTGAGTAAATTATTCCATCAAAACCCCCCCCATCAGAAGCTGTGCGGTGTCGCGGCGCGCGCGTAATCACCACCACCTCGCCTGGCATCCCCCCTCCTCCCCCCCTTCCACCCATCCCAGCAGAACGCCGCGACGCGACACATGATATGGTAATGGCGGTCCGTGACCACGGTCCGGCCACCGGTTTTGTTGTGTGTATGTGTGTGTTTGTGTTTGTGTGTGCAAGACCAATTACCGCATTGCGCTTCTTCACCGCGCCATCGTCACATCGAGCACACACACACACACCCGGATGTGGGGTGGTAATGGTGGTAATGATCAGTCGGGTGACCGTCCAGTCCAAGCGCGATCAGAACTAGCGATCAGCAGCAGCAGCAGCGTTGAAAGCTGATCTCCCATCTTCTTCTGTACCGGGACCCCCGGAGACTCCAAATGCTAAGCATCAACTAATCGCTAATAATTTCAGCTAAATAATTCAATAAATCAACCATATCAAATCAACCAAGCTTCGTTTCCGTGAGCTATAAGCGATGGTTTTTGGTGGATTTGGGAAGATATATGAAAGTGCTGTGCTGCTAAAAATGAACCCAAATGGGAAAACAGCGTGTTTGTCACGCGCGCGTTTTACAAATCACAAACCAGATAAGATAACGAGTAGTTATTTTCAAGATTTGCATGATTCGGTTACTACTGATCACTGATCACATAAAAAAATAGAAATCAAGGTGGTCCTATTGCAAACTGGACACTTCAGGCCTGCGGTACACTTTTCGCAAAATATATTAACGTCAGCGTCCGAGCGGTAGGAAAGAGAGCAGCTGCCTTCCAGGTAGTAGTAGTGCCAACCAAGGTTGTGCCAGGTTGTGCCACATTTGCTAGCAGCAAGCTACCTGCAGCAGCACGGCAGAAAACACCTGGTCTCTGGTTTCCTATGGTCCACCCTGGACCCCTGGATCTGCTCGACGATCGACGTTCGTTTCCGAGTTTCGAAGCGAAGCCCACAGCGAAGCGGAAGAAGAGCGCTCGGCGGCGGCGATGGGCTCGAAAGTGAAAGTTACCGGAGGTTCCGTAGCGGAAGCACCTCATGATGATAATGATGATGATGATGATGATGATAATCGGCCCTTCCCGTATTGGCTACGAGCCTACCAGCTACTGCTGGTGCTACCTTCAGTTACATACTTCAACAAACATACACATACACATAGACACTAATCTATGCATGGCTAAAAGCCGAGCCAGTGGAAGGTGTGTTTGGTGCGTGTTCGAGCGTGTTTTTGTGGTCCAGTCCCTCTACCTGAGGACTAAATTCCGATTGAAAGAGTTTGAGCGGGAGAAGAGGTGGGAGAGGGGGTGGGGGGTTCCAGGCGCTCTCTCTCTCTCTCTCTCTCCATCTGCCATCTGTCTGCTACTTCCTGCTCCACTCATTATATTCCAGACTCTTCTTCCGTGCACTAACTCGCACACACACAAACAGCCACAATCCACTAATCTCTCTCACTATCTCTCTCTCTCTCTCTCTCTCTCTCTCTCTCTTTGTTTCTGGTTCTCATTCTTTCCTTTTCTTGAGCCACATTATCCGCGTCATCGTCATCATCATCATCATTTTCATCGATTTCGAGCGATCGTGTGTGTGTATTTTTGTGATGATTGTTTGCCATTTTTGATTAACGCTTGCCATTCAGATGCCCTTTTCCAAAGTCTCCTAACTCCCCGTCTCCTGCTCCTTCCCCTTCACCCTCCCCCCCCCACCCTGAGTGCCCACGAGGGGGTTCATCTTCTATTCCGTGATTGAAGTTCTTTGATTGCAGCGAGTAAGCTCCAGCTCACGTACACATACAGCGAGCGGGATCACCGAGCAGACGTCACCGGTGTCTGCGTGTGTGTGTATGTGTATGTGCATGTGTATCAGAAAGAGAGAGAGAGAGAGAGAGAGAGAGAGAGAGAAAGAGAGAGAGAGAGATGCTTTACGGAAGGGGTTGCTTCGTTTGCAGCAGCAGTAGAAGAGAAGCGAGAAAAAGAAAAGAATGAGAGAGAGAGAGAGAGAGAGAGAGAGAGAGGGAGAGAGGGGGAGAGAGATTTTGCAACGTTCCAGCCAGTCACACCTCTGTTTACAGGGGGGAGGGGCGAGGCACCTTGTGGATCCGCTGTCTGTCTTCCTCGATTGCAGAAGTCACTGTCATTGCCCCTTCGATTCGATGATACGACGGTTCAATCACACCCCGCTGGAACCCTGTCCCAACCAACACCCAAACACATATACGCGCACACACACACACATACGTTGTTTCGAGGGGAGGGTTTTTACACTTACCTATTCCTAATAGCGATTCGGCGTGTATTGTACTCGTCGTGTAGGCGAGCACGAGCAGGAGCGCAATCGGCCACCACCACCAGCACCCCCGCCCGATTGCGCCACCCATCGTCCCCTCACGCCACACGGGAGGATCTGCTGCGGCTGCTCCGTCATCGTCGTGCCAGCCGTGCGCTGCTCGTCTGGTATTGTTGTTGTGGTCGTCGTTGTTGTTGTTGTTGCTGTTGTTGTTGCTGTTGTTGTTGCTGCTGTTGCTGTTGCTGCTGTTGTTGTTGTCCGTCGTCACCGTGCGCCGTCTACTCTTGACACGACGGCCGCCCTCGTCCGCCGTCAGCGCCACCATCGTGCTCGCGCACACACACTCACACACACTATACACTGCTTTCCGGTGAAATGGTGTGTGAGAACAAAAAGGGAGGGACGTGATGCAGAAGGGGGGTTTCCTTCCTGTGTCCTTTCGCACACACAAACACACACACACACACACAGAGCGCGACGCGAGACGCGACGACTTACACGACACTCATACTACGATGCGCTACCGAGGGTGGTGTCACCGACGATCACGGCTAGAGGTCCTCCCGGGTGGTCCCCCTGGGACCTGCTGCTGCTGCTGCTGCTGCTGTTACACACGTACACACACGCACACACACACGTACACACGACACTTTGCGCGAGGAACTGATAGCCGGTTTTCTAGAGGGTTGAATGAAGGAATGTGCCCGTCCGCGGGATATTTCCCTGACACGTCACGCCGACACGTGTCCCCCACGCCCAAGAAGGGGGAAGGGGGAGAGGGGCGGTTGATTGAAGCCTCTCACCGGGTCTCTCACCGGGTCTACCACCTCGGTCGTCTGGGTCGTCGCTTTGATAGTAGGCGTCTGTTCGCTACGATGTTGTCCGCGACCGGCGACGTGAAGGCAGCTCGTGCGCGCTTGACACTAGTCACCACCACCAGCACCAGCACTAGGCACCACTACCACCACCTAGCACTACTACCACTAACGCGCTCGGTCGCTCGGTTCTCGGTCGCCGCTGCTACGATCGCTACGACGATGATGCTGCAGAGAGAAGAGCAAAAGGTGGGGTGAAAAGAGGGTATGGGGGGGAGGGGGGGGAATCGGCGAAAAACGGTGTAGAAAGGGGGATGGGGGAAGGCGGTAACAGTGAAGGAATATTGCCGGGGTTTTGCGGGAGGGAATACAAAATGGCGACTAGCGATCACGCGTGCGATAATCACGTAGCCTCCTCTTCTCAGCCTCCCGTAACGGGGGGGGAGGGGGGGGCTGGGAGATGGAAGGGGGATGATACGCTTCTCCACTCCCCCGCCTCGTTCTCTGTCTTTCACAGACACTATTTCTCTCTCTTTCTCTCTCTCTCTCTCGATCGCTGGCGAGTTTCATTCTATTTGTAGCTTCTACCTCGCACACCCACCCCATACTTCAACCTACTCCCATTCCACCTAACAACCCGCTCCCCTCCCCCGGCCTCCCTTCCTCGACCGATAGTCGGCAGCTACATCGCCGATGGGGTGCTGGGACTGCTCCCGGGGGGTTCGAAGCTTCCATCCCTCGCGTAACGGTACCTCTTCTCTTCTCTTCTCTTCTCTTCTCTTCTCTCTCTCTCTCTCTCTCTCTCTCTCTCTCTGTCTCTCTCGCTCTCGCTCTGCCTTTACTGTGCCCAAAGAATTTAGACAGAAAGAATAAAAGAGAAAGAAGAAAAAAAAAGGCGCAGCGCAATCTGTGCGCCGAGGAGGAGTATGATGAGCTGCGGTTCGTCGTTCGCCGTCGCTCGCCTGCAGTGGCACTCAAGTCGCCCAGAGAACACAAATGACTTCAATGCCTACGCCATCGCAATGTTAAGGGAACAAGCGACGAACTTGGCGACGCCACGTCAGACCGACCGGTACTAATTGGCTCGTCACTGCGTAGAGAGAGAGAGAGAGAGCAGAGAGAGAACAGAGAGAGAACAGAGAGAGAGAGAGAGAGAGAGGGAGAGCAAAGGCAGAAGGTGAACCGGTGTGCGGACCGTGATTCTAAACCGTACACACGCACCTCTGTGTGTGTGTGTGCGGCGCACTGGACCCGGTGGACCTGAGAAGAGGAACCTGTTTCCCTTTGCGATCGTCCCATGCAGTCCGGCCTCAGCAACTGAGCGCGAAGCGCAATCCAACGAGTGAAGAAAGGGAAGAGGAAGTGAAAGAAAAAATGGAAGGGAAAGAAGAAGAACAAAAAGAAGAAGACGAAGAAGAAGAAGAAGAAGAAGAAGAAGAAGAAGAAGAAGAAGGAGGAGGAGGAGGAGGAGGAGAAAGAGGAAGAGGAAGAGGAGAGGAGGGAGCGGAAGAAGCAAGGAGGAAGAAGGAAAAACTGGAGAAGAGCAGCAAAAAGGGAAAAGCAACAAAAACAACAAACGAGCGGCGACGAGTGCGGAGAACGGAGTGGAACATCATCACGACACACACACACACATGGCACGCACACAAGATCGCATGGACCGCAATGGGGGCCGCGCACGGCCCGTTTGCACATCCACACCCCTTCTCCTCCTTCTTCTACTGCTCCCCTCCCTCCTTTCCCCTTCCGGGGGGGTTTGGTTGTGGCGTTGAGGAGGTTAAGGGCAATGGCATCGCCAACCGAATCCCATTCCATCAGTGACGGCAACGTCGCGTGCACGAACGAGACGAGACCGGCTGGGCAATGGCCGGGGCTTTGGCCGTGGCTTCCGTGGTGCTAGCGGACCTTTCGCCACCCCCTTCCCGCGCTTTTGGGCCGGATTCGAAGGGCGGATCCTGGCGTGCGTGCGCGGAAAAGGAAAAACTTTCTCCCCCATCAACACACACAAACACGAGCTCGAGCGCGAGCGCGCACGCACGATACGATACGCCCGTCGTGCGGTCGTGTGTGAAACGTTTGTGCTCATGGTTTTGCGTGGCGCGAGGCGCGAGGCGCGAGGCGGCGGCCGCTTGCCAAAACCGGTTATCAAAGGAGGTGGAGAGGAGGTGGTGCTGGTGTGCCGCGATACCGCGATCGGAGGAAGCTGAAGCTGGCGAAGGTGAAGGTTGGTGGAGAGTGGAGTGGAGTGGGCTGGCCGACGGCTGGCGAAAGTCGACGACGACGACGACGGCACGGCGGCCGCGATGGAGAAAGGAGCAGCGCGCTCGCGCGAAATGAAGCGGTGTCCAACGCGATAGGGGGGGGGGGGGGAGGCATGGGGTGTAAGGGGGTTCCGGGGGACTGCTCTCTCCCCCCCTATACACGAGTATTGCACCTCACACACACACACACACACACGCAGTGGAATTAGCATAGAGAAGGCGCACATCCGATCCAAGTGTTAAATCAAGGAGACGATCCGATAGACCACTACCTATGCTCTCTCTCTCTCTCTCTCTCTCTCTCTCTCTCTCTCTCTCTCTCTCTCTCTCTCTCTCTCTCTCTCTCTCTCTCTTCTCCTGGGGCGGAGTGTTCTGGAACCGTCGCCGGACTCGCCGGATCCACTTTCACTCGTTTCACAGCGACTCGGCTCGTGACCTGCTATCGGAGGTGGAAGAGTGTGAGGATGCGTACCGACGAAAGGGGAAGGAGAGACGTAAGGGGGGCGCAGGGGGAAGAGTGGTCATTTCACAATCTGGCGCAACTGTGTGGCCGATTGCCGGTCGATGCCAGCAACAGCAGCTGGGCTCTCTCTCTCTCTCTCTACTAAAACGAAGAAAACAAAGAAGCGCAAGATCCCGAAAGTCTGCGCCACAAAACCGCATTAGGCGCCGCTCGACCTTAAGCCGCTCGGCGCCGCTCGATTATTGCGTCGTTAGGTTCGAGAGTCCGGAAGATTTCGGGTCTGCTGCTGCTGCAGCGCCAATAACACTAACAACAACAACAACAACAACAACAAAACCTCCCCAGGCAACGGGGATGCTGGGGAGGAGTGGATCTTCTCCACTGTCGAGTTTTTAGGAGGGGTAGCGAGGAGAAGAAGCAAGTTTGATGTCCGTGTCCGGGTCCAGATCGCACCAGACCCGTCAGGTCGATATTGATGGACGTTCCCATAATGCAGAACGAATGCTGCACAGAACGCTCTCCACACACACACACACACACACACACACACACATACACCTCCAACACACATGCACACACATACACACCGGTGTGTGCTCCTGGCGCTACGAGGAGGAACGGAAAAGTTCGACGTGACGTGACGTGATCTCACGTCCGGATCAAGTGAAAGTACCTAAACCTGTGTGCATGTATGCGCACGCGCTTGTGCATGTATGTGTGCTTGCACGAAGTCAAGTGGTTAAACCGGAAACAAACAAACAACGCCGCAACAAAACGCCGAAGAAGCAGAAGATCGCAGAACCCGTAACGCGTAGCGTAACGCACCGTGCCCGTGCCCGTGCCCGTGTCGATCGTCGATGTCCACAGGTCACACGCCCGTTCAGTGCAGGAGCAAGCCGGATCTTCTTCTTCTTCTTCCTCCACCTCCTCCTCTTTTTTCTCTTTTCCACTCGCACACTCACACTCACATGCGTGACTCGCCGGTGACTATACACTCACTTCCTGTTGCTGCTGTTATTCTTCTTCTCCGCACTATTTCCTCTTTTTCTTCTGCCTCTGCTTCTGCTTCGTCCACTGACGGATGAGAATCGGATCGGAATCGGGATCCGTCTCCAAGAGACTGGCTCTTACGACTGGCTCACAAGCGGGGCGCTGTCTCCAGCGCTGGCCTCTAACTCGCTTGACGTTTGGTGTTGTTGTGGCGCGCCCGCCCGCTGCCGCGGTGTTGCTGCCGCTGCGGCTACGAAGCTGCTACAGTAGAAAAAGAGAGAGAGAGAGAGAACGAGAGAGAGAGAGAACGAGAGAGAGAGAGAGAGAGAGAGCGAGAGAGCGAGAGAGAAAGATAGAGAGAGAGTATTCAGTGAATGCGAGGAGTAACTCAGTTTTGGTTTGTCTTATAATGTGCGGCTCTCCCGGGAGGTGGGGGGGGGGGAGGTGAGAATGCCTCGAGGCTCCAACAACCGCGGATCGCGGTTTGAGGAACACTCGAGAGAGAAAACTGAAGTAGGCGGGGAGGCGAGTTTTAAGTGCGTCTAATCGCATTTCTAAGCTGCTCTGCAGGCTTCTCACAGTCTCGCTCTGTGTTTTCTGTGCGTTAATTCACCCACACACACACGCACACACACACGCGCACACATGGAGCAAACAGAGAAACGGTTGCCCAAATATTGTAGTAATAAAAAAAAAACCCCCCGCAAAGCCAGCGGTTTTTGGTGACCGGAATCTGTCTCTCTCTCTCTCTCTCTCGATCGGCACTCAACTCTCTCGATCAAAAACATTTCGAGATGCTCACACGGCTCACTCACGCACCAAAACATCGCGAGTGGCGCAAGATCGCGCATCTTGCATGCCTCCGCTTGCGATCATCTCCCGGACGCTGTGGCGATCGTGCCTTTGCTCACCTGCTTGGTAAGAGGTAGGAGAGGAGGTTGCGATGCGAAGAAACGAAGCTAATACCGCAGCAGCAGCGTTCGAGCAAGCTGGCAAAGGGTGCTACTGCTCTACTGTCACACCTAAACCAGCTCCCCCCCCCCCCCTCCCCTTCCCGAAAACCATTCCGCCCGAGATCACTAAAACCTCCGGAACCAACAAATGGAACACACCAACATCACCAACATCACAGCCCCATCCGTAGAAGCAAGTGAAATCGCGCAAATCGCGATCCACAATCCGATGGTGGTGGTGGTGGTTGCGAGGGTAACCGGGAACCAGAACCGCAAATGGAAATCTCTCCCCAGTAAGAATCCAGTTTGGATACTGTGATTGGCGGGGGGGGGGGGGGGAGGGGGGGCGGGTGAGACCTATATATGACGTTTTTTTTACCCTCCCAGAAGAAGTGCCCAAAACTGTTCGCAACCATTACATTCACATGCGAGAATTTCGGAACAGTATCCAGTGGTTGAGTACATCCGCCATCTCTGCCATTAGAAGGGCCGATCAACAAAACACACACTATGGATGTTTAGTTGTAGTTTAATAGGCCCCTGGGCCTGGCCTGGGACAGTTGAATGGACGCGATGGACTGCGGAGTACATTTTGAGGTCACTGCTGCTGTTTGCCAGGAGTTTGCCTTAGGAATCGCTCGCGACACTTGAGCCGTGAACAGAGATTCATGGCGCAAAAATTCATCATTTCAGGAGCACACAGCATTCGTTGCGGACTCCAAATCCAAACACAAATCACTGCTTTCCCTGTTTCGTTGAAGAAATTCCTCTCACATTCTGATGATGATGATGATGATGAAGGGTTCGGTTTTTCGCGAATACGCAATACGCTGCTCGGTACCAGCACAAAACAGGTGACAAGGGAGCCCACCCACACCCACCAACAGCACCAACTCGTTATCGTCGATCACAGGAAATCCGTATTCCGATTTTGAATTTCGTCAAAATATAATGCTTGTTGTTCGAGGCTATCCGGATCAATCGTATCGAAAGCTAACGAAAAGTGATACTAACACGTCCTAAAACGCGTTTCAAAGTGCAACAAAGTTCCCTACAAACCAAAAACGAGGTTCAACGAGCAGATGCGCTACCGAAGGTTGTGAAAAGCAAACATTTAAAGTCAAAAAAAAAACATGCCCCGGAGAAGGGATTAATGCCACGGGTATTAGGTAGTCGTTTTGATGCACATTATTCACATTCCTGCCAGACTTGTGCTCCCATATGACAATAAAGTGTAACGGTGCTGCTTCCACAACAACAACAACAACAACAAAACACGAGACACACAATTCTCACAAATGGCACCACTTCTTTGGGGTGTATTTGGTAGTGGAACTATACTGCCCCGTTGTGCTGATAGCCAAGATATAAGTGGAGCCGGGGGCCGGGGTCCGGTGGGGGGGCCGGGGGAGGGAGGGAATTTAAGTAATTGAATTGAATAAACACAAAGTTCTGGAAGCTTAAAGCAAAAAATGAAGGAAGCAAAGCGAACGATACTCACGATCATGCCCGCACGCGCCTCCCACCGAGATCCCAATTGCTTCTCCCTCCTTCCCTCGTTCTATCTCTCTTTCTCTCGCTCGCTCTCTCTCTTTCATACACACTTGTAGGTCTAGCGATCCGGTTCACATGCTCTCTGAGTGTGGAGTCGGCGAGCGCGAGCACTCAGCAAGAGCATGGACGCGCGGCGCGATCGCGATGGTGGTGAGTGATCCCGGTTTTGCGAATATAGTATGGCGAGCACAGCGAGCAAACCCCCGTGGTGCGGGGTGGTAAAAGGGCGGAAGAAGGGATAGTGGTACCTCCCGGAGTAGTGGTGGTGGTAGTGGGTGAAAGCCCATGGCAATAGCAATGGCGGCAGGCAAAACTTTCTACTTCACAACGCACGCACGCGTTGGGCTTTTCCTTGCTGTGTGTATCCACATCTTTCCGTCTCTCTCTCCTCTCTTTCCTCTCTCTGTCTCTCTCTCGTTTGAGCAGTTCATAGTACCTTCCCATAAGCTGCTCCGACAGAACGAGGGTTGCGGGACACTCAAACGCACACTAATGGGAAAGGGGAGGGAGGGGGGGACAACGACGACGAACAATATTATACATGGGGAATCCAGAAAGCGTGTTCGCCCCTTCCGTGCTCATGATCATGCTCATCATCATCATCATCATCATCATCATCATCATCTTCCTCGTGTTCCATCGTGTTGCAGCAGGTCGCCTGCAGCGCTCTCCAGCTCGAAGATCGAAGCAAACACGAGCGCTGGAAGGGGGTGAGTGGGGGGAAGGGAGATGCGCCGATGGAAAGGGGGTGGAGCTGAGACAACGCAAAGGGCAGCCGCCAGCGATCGTTTCCCTCTCTCTTTCTCTCTCTCTCCCTCTCTCTCTCTCTCTCTCTCTTTTATGGAATGATCACTCGACGCCGAGTTCCCGCTCGCTCTGGCTACCTGGCGCTCCCTGGGCTCCCCGCGAACTCCACATTCAGTCCGCGCCTCCACAATTACTGTCCCTACCGATTGTTCTACCTGCCCTTCAGGTACCCTCCAGCGCCGTCACACCGTTGCTCTCCACACTCTGTTGCTGCGGCTGGCGGCTGCTGCTGCTGCTGCTGCTGCGATCTCATCTCAACCCCGGCAGGCTGTCAAAACATTGCTCGTGCTCGTCCGTACGTTCGTTCTCTCTCTCTCTCTTCTCTTCCCTTCCTTCGCTGCAAATGCCAAATCAATACCCCATTATGAGCTGTTGGTCGCTGCTAGACATTCACACACACACACACACACACACACACACACACACACACACACACACACAATAGGCTCGCTCGTTTGGTCAACCTGATTTTTTTTTGTATTGTGCTGTTTTCCGGATTTTCCGGTCACCTTCCGGGTTTCACCGGAGGAACTGAGTTGAAGTCGCTCGAATCTAGGCAGACAGTAGCCATTAAGGGGTATCATGAGGATTTCCTTTCGACTGCGGCCACTGCGGCGTTCTACACACCAGCAACAGCAACAGCAAAAAAAAAAACAGGTCGAAATACCACAGAGATAGCCGAGCATCGATACTCAGGGGTGCTTGCTGGGTCCGGTTTGCTCTATTGGTAGTAACTTATTGCTATGTCGGATTTTTGGGGATCCACACTATCCAAGAGCAGTAGCCTGGTCGCAGAGATTCTGCGGTTTTCTCCCGCGCACCCGGCACTGGTGCGTGATCCTACTGCTAGTGGCAAGTATAGGCGCACAAGCACATGAATTTCACAATTCACCGCAAGCCGGCTGCAAGATTGGTGAAATACCATGCGAGAAGACCATGCGCATTTTTTTGGGGTTGTAAGGGGAGGGAAGGGGGGGGGGGGGTGGCGGTTGCTACTCCGGTTTGCGGTCGGTCTCGGAGCGCTCTTGCATAATGCACTCCACGTGGCTGTGTTGATGAGCAAACAGGTGGGCGCAAATGTTACAGGATGCCGACGAGACGAGAAGCTAGCTGCCGCTCCTATTTCCCCTAACGCGTCTAGACGCATTAGGGAGCGGGAGTGAGCAGCTATCAACCTATCGATTAGCGCGACATTTTGGTCTGGGTCTGGCCTGGTTCACGGTGACAAGCCGACAAAGAAAGAGAGAGAGAGAGAGAGAGGCAGCTTGAGGAGCAGTCCCACGGTCACGCCACGCGTGTGTCATAGTCATAGGTAGTAGGAAGTAGGTCATTGGCGAGGTAAACCATTTGCGGTGTCATCAACCACAACAACAGCAACAACAACAACAACGGCTACGTCCACGCGAAGAGAGCGCAACGCCGTGAGATCGGGAAACGGGACAAAAAGCGCGCACACACAAAAAAAAAGAAAACAACGGTTATAACCGCTTCGCAGTAGTCGCTGCAAACAAACAAACATCGCCCAGCCCCTCGTCGTCGTCGTCGTCGCCTGTGGCCGGTGTACGTAAAGCCGGCTCTTCCGGGCACCGGCTTCCGCAGCCGCGGAAAAACGGCCCAATACCGTTGCACCGTCGCAACAACAACAACAACAACAGTAGCAGCCAGCAGCTCAACTATCTACCGGTTACCGGGCTACCTGCTGACGCGGCTAGCTCGCACTTTCACACAGCACAGCAGTACAGCGCACACACACACACACACGCAGATGGCCTTGAGGGGGGGGGGGATTTCCGGGTAGTCCCCAATCGGTTTACCAATCGGTTCCCCCCCCCCCCCGAAGGGGTGGTTCCAGCATCCATCAGCAGGAGGAATCGATCCCGTGGGATTCACGGCGTGTGTGTGTGTGTGTGTGTGTGGTAAACCCGGACGCGTACATTACGCGGCACAACTATCCATCTCCAACTCAACTCAACCACCACCCCCTCCCCGGTGGGTCCGATCCATCCCGTGCCGAGTTCGAGATCAGATATGAATATGGTGGGAATGCACCACCAGACACCAGGTTGGCCGGGTCGCATGCTGGGTGCGATTGTACGGCCGCTGCTCAACAACCCTTCCTACCCTCGTAGCTTCCCCCCCCCCCCCTCTCTGGGCAGGAGCCACCATTACGTCCCGTGGCGCAATCTTTCGCACACACACACACACGTTGCGAAATGGCGAGAACGAGCCGGGAGAGGGGGGGGGGGGGGGTGGGGGATCGAGGCACGCACGCACGGTCTGAACTGCGCTGGGAGCTGAGAACGTGGCACGCTGTGGTTGCTGCTAGCACATGGCAACACAATGGCTGCTCGCGCTGGCTGGCGCTGGAGGTGAGGGAACAAAAGGAAGGTGATGAGTGTGCGAGATGCAATGAGCAAGCGGGGAGCGGGGAGCGGGTAGGGGGGGGGGGAGCGGGTAGGGGGGGGAGCGGGTAGGGGGGGGGGGGGAGTGGGGATATTCCAGTATATATGAGACGAGAAAGAGAGAGAGAGAGAGAGAGAGAGAGAGAGAGAGAGAGAGAGAGAGAGAGAGAGAGAGAGAGAGAGAGAGAGAGAGAGAGAGAGAGAGAGACACGTCGGTGTTGCACAACCGCGGCTTTTGCCCTATCCGTATCATCTCTCGCTATATCCAACAACAACAACAACAACAACGACGACGACGACAGCATCATCACCATCATCATCAGTCATCAGGAACCCGCATATTTACAACTCAGCTGCAGCTGCAGCTGCATCAACAACAACAATATCAAACGCGATATGCCCGATGACCTTGACTGGACTTCGTAGCGGAGTGGAGATGAACATCTGCATCTGCTTGCAGGTTTGTTGGCAGTGCGCGAAGGGCCCTGTGGCTGCAACCTGTAGCGACGCTCGCGGCTCGATCTGCTAGGATCCGGCCGATCCCTTCGTTCTTTCCTTCCAAGAGTGACCCCTCGAATGGGGCAGCCAGACGAATGTCATTCGCAAAGCGCGACCGTCTCGTCCTTGAGCGAGCAATCAGCACACACACACACACAGTCATACACACTAGCGCTGATGAGCGCTGGTTGCTCGTTCCGGGCAATGAAATCGAGGATCGAGGAAGAGGATCGTAGGACACGGACAGGTCGACCTTGAGAGCGACGCTGCAGCAAGCACCAGAAGCACTGTCAATGGATGATGTATGCTGCTGCTGCTGTTGCATCCACACACACACACACATACACCGATGCACGCGGCCGGCCAGAACCGGTTCCAGCTGGACGATTGTCCAGATTCCGCGGGATTGCGTTTTTGCACATTTGCACAGCCCCCCCTCCCCGGGGAAGCGGTCCACAATATGGTGGTTCCGGCGGTGCAGGAGCAGGATCCGTGCGAAACCGGATGCTGTAATGGCCGTGGCTCCAGTCCGTCCTTCACTACGTGCATTCGTGTGTGTGTGTGTGTGTGTCTGCGCAAGAGCGAGAAAGCGAATCCGAAGTCCTGGCAGTAGTTTCCCAGGAGGACGCTCTTTCTCGCTCTCTCTCTTCTTTTTTCTCCCTTTTTCTCTTTCTCTCTCTCTGGAGTGGATGCGAGAAGAAGTCGGGAAATGGCAATTCAGCCCACCACCTCGGTTTCTCCGAACTACCAGGCAATACTAGCCCCCCCCCCCCCCACTCCCCTCCCACCAGATAGCCTAGGCCAGGCACCGACCTGGCGACCTGGTCAATGATCTTTGGCCGACTTGCTTCGCGCGTTGCTTCTACCTGACATTCATGCGGGCGCGTGTGTTTGTGTGTGTGTGTGTGTCCTGGCTACCGCGAAAGGGGCGAAGAAAGAGCAGAATGGTGGGTGACGGTGGGACAACCTCCAACCCTCTCCCCTCCCCCCGCCCCCACTGCCCCTTCGATCATCTCCTAACCATCTCACGATCATCTCCTAACCCTTAGCATAGTAAGAGGCAGCAAACCCTTCGACTTGTCCCCCCGGCAGACTCGTCACCGCGCCATTGCGTTCTCGCTTTCTCCTCCACCGCGACATTGTAGATTTCAATGCGGATCATAAGACGGTGGGTGGTGGGAGGTTGGGGATGCTACGCTTTCCCTCCAGCGAATGCACACACATCATCACTAACCACATGCGTGAGCAGAGCGCACGTATCGCTGTGTGTGTGCGTGTCCCGGTCCCGGAAAAGGGCGGGAGAAAGGGAGGTACGACTTTCTCGAGCCAAGAACCAAGACTTAGCACAATCAACAACAACGACAACAACAACAACAGCAGCAGCAGCAGCAGGATACCGTTAATTGAAGAGTCTCTTTTCTTTCTCTCCTGCTCTCCTTCTCGTTCCCTCTCTCTTTCTTTCTCTTTTTCTCTTTCTCTCTCTCTCTCTCTCTCTCTCTCTCTCTCTCTCTCTTTCTCTTTACAGCGCTCTGGGCGCTATATCATTTCGTTCGCCAACAGCAAAGATCTCAGTATTCAATCAATTGACATCGTGACTGCGAGACGTTAACCCCCTTCTCCTTTTCTCGCTATCTCTCTTTCTCTCTCGCTTTGTCTCTCTTCTTTTCTCTCTCTGTCTCTCTCTCCCTCTCTCTCTCTCTCTCTATTTCATCAGCCCACCCGAAGCACACTCTGGAGGAGCAGGATCGGATCAATCTGGAGCGCAGAGCGCATTGGGGATAGCCCAGGTAAGTCTAGGCGGCAGACGTCGACGTCGAGAGCTCTCGTCGTCGTTGTCTTCGTCGTCCTCGGCTCCTAGTTCACTCTTTTTGGGGGGAGCACCATGGTCGTGACCGTGAATCAACTTTCTCCCTGCCCTGATGTACAAGGGTGAGAATGGAGAAAGAGAAGGAAAAGACGAACCGGTCAAGAGACGGGCCAAGCGGGTCTAGCAGCCCATCTTGGCATCTCGAGTTGAACGAGTTGTTCGCTATGATGCTGATTCCCCTGTGAACTTCTTCACAGCCCCACGCTCGCAGAAGATGAGTCCAGATCCAGGAGTGGTGACGTGGTAAAAGATAGTGGGAACCAGGATGACCGAATTAAGGAGTCGGGAGCTTGGGGTTCTGAAGTCCAGAGCCAGACAACCCCCTGCTGGCTAGCGATCGTCAAAGGGACTCAACACACACACACACACGCGCGCACAGAGATACACTTACCCGTGCAGCTGTTCGTCACACCGGTCGCACGGGTGTACCGATCTCGTTGCTCGTACGCAAGCCGGGAATGCGCTACTTGGAAGTCACTCGCAAAAGAACGCAACGCAGAAACGTCATGGGGACCGCTCGTCGGTCCGTTTGCGCAAGCGTCTCGGACGCAACTGTCCTACGGCCCGCCACAGCCTCCTCTCCTTCGCGAGGCGAGCGGAGCATGGAGGAGAGGTCCGCGATCCACCGGTTCCGGTGCACGTACACAAACTGGCACGCACACACACACATCGGCGGACGGAGCGCAACGACGGCGGAGACCTACGCACCTCCACCTAATTGGCTTGCAGAAGCGCGTAGAGAGCCAGGCAGATGCCATGTCCAACAGTGATTCAAAGGTGTAAAGGGGGGAGATAAGCGAGAGAGAGAAAGAAAGAGAGAGAGAGAGAGAGAGAGAGAGAGAGAATATAGAAGAATAAGCTATGCGAGAGATAGAGTTAGAGAGAATGACAAAGAACGAGCACATCAGGTTTCTGGAGGAGCGGGGGTGGGGGTTGTGTTAGGAGGTCGAGCGGGAAAGACTATGAACTGGCGGGTAGGAAGCGGTCAACATAGCGGTGCTGTCGTTGTGTGCTGGGTACGTTGCGCGACCCAATAATTTGTGAAAAAAAGACATACATATAATAGAGGAGGAAACGAGCATACGTACAATGACGATGACGACGACGAAGGTGGACAAAAACCACCAATGAAAAAGTGGTTTCTGTGTTGGGGATGCGGTAGCAGCATCCACTAGCCCCGCGATCACCGCAGGTAGTGCGGCGCGAATCGTTCTGTGTATTCTGTGGGGTTCTGTCGGGTGTCGATGTGAGTGTCCCATCGACAAACACAAGCACGTACACCCGCTCGTTCGATATAGGGCCAGCGGTCAAAGGTGTGGCCTGCTTCGTACGATAGCACGGTGTGGTGCCCGTCAAAAGGGTCAAAGTAGGTGACGATTATGATCGCTCGCCTCTCTCTCTCTCTCTTTCTCACACACGCACACACACACACACACACTTTCTCTTTCTCTTTGTGCATTCTCGACGATGGTGCCCATTGTGCACGACCTTGGTCACTGCACTTAGTTCACATATTATCGGTCGATGGACATTCCAATTACCAAAGGATTGCAACTGTAACGCACTGCAGGACGATGGACGGCGACGGCTAATCTAGCGAATCTAGCTGGAGCGTTCTTTCTGCAGAAGCTAAGGCACCGAGTGTCTGTGATATCGTCACTGTTGCAAAAGGAACACTAGAGTACCTGAGCTGTACTATTACGCACACTTTATTCGGTCGATCGTGTTTAGCGGCGTGTTAAGGTTATGTTGTTCAATTGAAGCCCTTCCCGGATGGAGCACGAAGAGAAGGATACGCTAAGAGAGGTATTGCATGTGGAACAGTAGAATGTAAATCTAAAGCTACGGGCTCCTACTAGGTACGGCCGCTGTAGAGTCGGCTGCTGTACCGATTGAAACCCCGAACGGGGCGTGGTCGCTGCGTGCTGAAGTGGTTGCTATCCCGATAATGGCCTCCGCTGCTAACCCCACTGCCACCACCCACATTACCACCGCTACCACCGTGGCCAAAGTGCTTCCCACCCGATCCGCCCCCATCGTGCATCGATGGCATGCTAGAGGACGACCAGCTGGAACCGGTGCCACCACCGCTACCGCTGCCACCGCCGCTGCCACCGGAACTACCACTTTGCCAGTGGCTACCGGAACCGCCGCCGCTAGCAGTACCGCTACCACCGCTGCCGGAGACGTTACCGCCACTACCGGACGAGACGCGACTCCCAGTCCGCTCGGGATAGTTGCGACCACGGCTGCGGTTCGATCCGCGGATCGTGATGATGTCGCGCGACAGCTTGTTGTACCCTGTCGGGCCGGTCGGTTGCGCACCGCATGTTTCGAGTGCCAGGAAGTCGTCCACGTGCAGCGATGGTGGTCGCGATGTGTTCGGTGGTCTCGATCGGAACAGATCGCCGCGAATGGTAGGGGCCCTGCTGAAGCCACGACCACGCAACGGTGTAGCTGATGGCGAGCACAGAAAGCGTGACAAAATAAAAGAAAGAAAGAGACGACAATGTAAGTGGATATGGACGAATACAAAAATAAAATGAAAAAAAAATACGATGGCCGTCTGATACACTTACCAAAGATCTTCTTCTCCGGCCGACCGGTACTTGGTTCAACCTCGACGCGGCGTGTTCGGAAGCAGGGTGCCGTCGTTAGGCGATCGCGATTTGAATGCGGCGAGGCTGATAAATGCAGCAAGCGCTTGCAATCGGCTGTCAAGTTGGTGTCGCCGGTGAGGCAGGTTTTGGCCAGATCCTGCAGATCACACGGTATCTGCTCCCGCTCTAGATCGTCCTCGCACGGCATGAAGCCCAGCCATTCGCTCGTCTTCAGCTGCTGTTGTTGCTGCTGCTCGGAGGAGGAGGAAGAGGAGGAGGAGGAGGAGGAGGAAGAGGCACCACATTCTTCGACGAGAACGTAAACGCTGCGGGAACCGTACTGCGTGACGATACCTTCCGCCTGTGGCAATGGATCCACCGCGATGGCAGCCCAATCGATTGGCGCTGTGGACGATTCGTCGCCAGCCTCGATCGCCACAGTCAACTGCCTGCGCAAAAACTCAATGTTCTCCAGCACACTGTGACCGGACGGAACCAGAACGGCGCTGACCGCTGGTGAATCTGTCGACACGTCCATCAAGTCAGCTGACTGCTGTTCCTGCTGCTGCTCCTCCTCTTCGTCCTCTTCCTCTTCCGCACCTTCCCTATCCTTGGGCTTGGGCGGGTTGAATACCTGCAGCATATCGTCGAGCAGGATTAAGGCGGCTCGTAAATCGTTGGACTCGCCACTGCCGGCTGTGGGCAGGAGCTGCGCAAGCTGCAAAGCCGGTAGTACGAGCGTCCGTTTGGGCAAATTCAAAGCCTCCAGGCTACGCTCATCTATCTCAATCAGTCCACGCCAGAGTTCGCTAAGCAAACCAAACAGAACGCGCCACGGTTCTGCGTTGTCCTTCGCCTTTTGTAGGAACTTGCCGATCACGGTTCGCCATCCGTCGCTTCGGCGTAGCAGATTCACCACCAGCGCCACGAAGGTTGTGCTGTTAGGGAAGTAGTGATAGGAAAAATTAATGAAAATGTTTTTTGCTGTTATTTGTTTTTAAATGTGCATGTGCAACTTACTCATTTTCCATCAGCAGTAGCATCGTGCGGAGGGCCGCAATGAGCACACTGGGGCCGATCTCTTCGAACGATACGCACTCACAGCAGACCGCAGCGAACGTGTCGATGATGTCTTTTGGTGGCAGAGCACAGGCGAGCTGTAGCGCTGGATCGATATCGGCACCGAACATAAGCGCTATCTCCGCATCGAATAGGCTCTGAAACACGACGTAGATGTGCTCTTGCGTTTGCTGGTGTGCAGGCGTTTGGCCCGGCTTCAGCAGTACATTCACCAGCATGTCCATGATGCGACCGGGCAGAATCGAGAGCAGCGACACCTTGACTGACGCATTACACACGAGCCCGGCGAGAAAGCTGAGCAGCCGGGCGTGGCTAGTGCTGGCCAGCCCACCCGGTAATAGAGGCTCCTGTACGATCAAATCTGCCAGCGATTTCGAGATCAGCAGCGTCATGTTAGGCGCTAAATCCGACAGTTGCAGACAGACCCGGCTTAGCACGACCAGCAGTGGCGCATAGCTGGAGGTGCAGAGAGTCTGGATCAGCTCGCCGATGGCCGGACTCTGGGGATGCAGATGCGCCGACCAAAGCTGCCGGTCCTTGATCAGACGGTTCACCTCCATCACACTCAGTCGTTGGCGGCAGTGTATTGGCAGCGGCAACGGTAGCAGCTCGCACAACACCAACAGCCCCGGCAGGAAGTAATTGGGCCCGTGCAGCGTGAACCGCACTAATTCGCCCACCATCTGCGTCCACAGACTACGCTGGATGTTCTTCGTGTCGAGGCCCTCTGTCGGGATCGGTTGCGTGTAGGCAAGCAGGATGCGCACGATCTCGTGCTGCACCTGGCGTGCGTCCGGGCTACTTGTAGCGGTCGGGGGGACACTCTGCATCAGAGCGTACGTCCGGAGCAGCGGCTCGACCAGTGCCAGATCGCGGAACTCCGTGTTGCGACAGTCAATCAGATAGGTTACGAGCTTGCGCAGGATGTGAACGGCCGGGCCTAGTACCTGCGTCAGTAACACGCCCTGGCCACTTGCCAAACTCGATGCGTGGATGGCCGGCTGGTCGAAGTAGTGATTCAGCTTCTCGATCACCGACAGAAGTAGTGCCTTGCCATCGGCCGAGTAGAACTGAAGCAGTGTGTACTTGTACTTAAACTCGGTGTGGCCACCGTTCGGCTGCTCATAGCCATCGTACTGCGCGATAGCGAGGTAGCGCACCAGACGCAGCGCCGTAATGAGATCGCCCGGAAACGCCGTCACGTATTCAATACTGCGCTTCATCAGCTCAACTAGCGGCCCAATGTCGACGTACGCGAACAGATCATGTAGCTCTAGTGGCTTTAGATATACGGCCAGCTCCTGCAGTACCGTGCTGACCGACGGCTCAAATTGGTCATGCTGTTTCACCAGTCCGAGCAGTGCTGAACCGTGCGTAGCAAGATAGGTAACTGCATCCGCGTGGCGTACGGTGCAGTCAATCAGATCAACGCAGTAGCTAAGGATCGGCGAGGATTTCTGCTTCACGCAGCCACTGGCTTCACGACCATCGTTGGTACCACCAACTGTTCCACTCTGCGCCACGCTGGCCTCCTCCTTCGCTAACAGGCGCTTTTCACGTTCGAGAAGGTCGAGCAGCAGGCCCAGATTACCGTCCATGCCGAGCACCTCAATGGCAAAGCGGCGGCCAATGCCATGCGTGAGTTCGTACAGCGCCTGCATACATTCGGCCAGGTTGTCCCGCTCGCGTTCTCGTAAGGCCGCGGCTGCGACTGCATCCAATCCGCTACTACTCGAGAGATGGCGAAGGCCGGCTACCAGCTCATCCAGGTGGTACAGCGTTTGCAGCTTGTATGCCAACTCTAGCCCGAGCAGCTGGGGACGCGTCAGGTCAGGCTGCAACTCACACAAATTGCCCCCCGTGCTGGCAGCTGCCCCATCCGGCACTGGCAGTGGGGGTACGTGCTGGAACAGCCAGCGTAGTAGCAGATTGCTGACGTGTGCGCGCTCGGCCAGATAGCGCAGTTTGGGCAGGCTGCGCAGTAGCACCGCCAGCAGACCGTAGATGATCTCACACAGCGACCCGGGCGTTGCCTTCAGATCGAGCAGCAGCACCAACGATTCGAGCAGCCGATACGACTTAAAGAACTGCACGATCGTACGGTTTACGTTGATTGACGAGGAGAGATCCTTGTGTATCTCGAACTTGGCCGTCACCGGAAGGAAGCGCTTCGGCTGCGACAGTGCTATCTCGTTCCAGGAGATTGTCTTCGTTAGCTCGGTCAGACAGATCTCTAACAGCTCCAGCGTCTCTGGGTCCATCTGGTGTGACTCGGTTGACGATGTCGCCGCCACTGCTCGCTGTTGCTCTTCATCGTACAATTGCTCCACGGTGGCTCCGATCAGCTTGACGTTCTCGTACAGTGTGATTTTGCGAAGCAACGATTTGAGCGCGAAAGCGATTCGTGTTGATGGATTCTCCTGCAGCAAGTCAAGCAGCAGCTGGTAGCCGTTGTACGACGGAGAAAGGAAATAGTGCAGCGCTTCCTGGCTATCCAGGCACGCGTACAAGCTACGAATAATCATCAGCTTGATCGAGAGAGCCATATAGCTCTGCGAATAGAGGCCTAGGAAGCGATCAAACAGATTGAATTCGTCCTGAGCTAACAGCTGTCGCATGAAACACTCGTACGGGCCGAGGAATTCGGCCAACCGGATGCCAGCCTTCATGTGGCGTAGCTTGTACGCTGGTTGCGCCTGCCCCATCGCCAAATCAAAATCGAGCGCGATTCGGATGCAGTTGATCAGCCGCTCAATGCCACACCAGCCAGCATCAATCCAGCGTTCCAGCACCTGCTGGAGCGCGTCGCGCGCATCGTCCTTCTGCAGCAGCTGGCTCAAATGCAACACCAGCTGCTCACAGTAATCGACAAAACGCTCCCGCCACTCGGCACTTTCCTGCTCGAAGCCCTCTGTTGCATCCCGATTGTACCGCTCCTGCGTGAGCAGGTGCTCGATCGTGATCAGAATCTTTTGCTCGACCCCACTGAAGCCACTGTTAGCATCCTGTGTTCGCTCATACCGCACGAGCGTGGCAGTGAACGGATTGAAGCATTTGCCGTACTCGAATGTGTACTCCCCGCCACAGTCGGAGGACTCGTAGTCGTAGTCCTCCGGAATCTCTTCGTCGCTCAGAATGGGCTCGAACTGCTCCGTTACTGACAGCACATCTTCATCGATGGCCGTCATCGTGGGCGACTGCACCGGCGAGATGTGGGTGGACGACTCGCACTTGCTGGTGGTAGCTGCTAGCGGCGGTGAGCTAACTATCGGCACGCCCGCGTTCCCCCCACTTGGTGTATGAGGAGACAGTTGACGCTGATGGTGATGGTGGTGGTGGTGTGGCTGCTGCTGCTGCGAGTGATGCTGATGTCCGTGCTGATGCGGGTAATGGTAATGGTGCTGGTGTCCGTGCTGGTGATGACTGTGATGGTGCGCTTGAGGTGGCGGTAGCGGTTGCTGCGACTGCTGCGGTTGTTGTTGCTGCTGCTGCTGCTGCTGCTGCTGTTGCTGCTGCTGCTGCTGCTGCGATGATTGCACCTGCGGCAATTGTCCACTGTTGCGCGTTGCGCTGTAGCCTGAGGAAGGTGAATGCTTAGATGGTGACCGGATCACGCCTACGGAACCCCGCTTGTCCTGGCGTCCGCCATACTTGCTGGCGGGCAGAGCTTGAGCGGCTGTCCGGTGAAAGCTCGATCCTGCTTTACTTAGCTCCTCCCTCTCGGACAATATCTCATCCGGCTCAATGATCGAGGCTCCCGACAGGGGCGGTTCGTCTTCCTCTTCCATCTCCTCCGGTGACGATTCATTGCGATCTGGCGAGCGGGGACGACGGGGCGAATCGATTGGCGAACGTGGCCGTCGTCGGTCCTCCTTCTCGACGCTCCGCTCGTACGATGAGTCACGGTGCTGCCCCCGCTCGAACGAAACGCTACGCAATCGACGCGATCGGGACGAGAACGGTGGCAACGGTGGTGGCTGATAATCGGGGCTGCGGGACCATTCACGTATATGCTGCGACTGGCCTGGCTGTTTGGCCGACAGCGGTGGTAAAGGTGGTGGTGGTGGGGAATCCAGCTCCTTGCTGAGACTAGGCGAGCGAGAAAATTCGTCGCGGCTACTGTGCCGACGCTGGCGAGGTGAGCGAACAGGTTCGTACGCGTACTGGTGCTGCTGTTGCTGCTGCTGCTGGGGCGCCGGCTGTTGCGCCTGTAGTTGCTGCTGCTGCACCACCGGTGTTGGCTGCTGCTGCAACAGCACCTGGTGCTCGGACGTACGTAGTTGCTGGGCCGAGCACTTCACGCGCTTCTCCTCCAGCTCATACTCGCTTGGCAGTATTTTGCCGCTCTCTAGTGGCTCATAGATGGGTTCTGGTGGGCTGGCCACGTTAGCAACTGCCGCCGCCGCCGCCGCTGCAACACGACGCGCGTACGGCCGCGGATCCTTGGGGGCATCTTCGCTATCATCATCCGGGTACTCCTTCTGCACAAACACAACGTTCGGGTTGTGGATCACCACCTCCTGATTCCACTCGACCCCGCACCCAATCGGTTCAGCGATGCCACCCGCTTCGTGACCACCAACGAGCAGCGCATCGCTCGGATGGGGTGTCGTTTCGCGCGGCGATATGATCGGTTCTGCGATGCTGGTGGTGAGAATGCCGTACACGGCGAGTGTCAGCGTGGTGTACCAGCCCTTCAGCACCAGCCCATCGGTTGGGATGCGACGCACAAATTCCTCCGCTCGGCGGTCACACTCCAGGTGGATGCAATTGTTCTGGTTGTACTCGAGCTCGCCCAGACTCTCGAACACGGCTGCTCCCGGTTTGCCAAGATCGTTTACGAATAGCTCGATATGGAAGTTGGAAGGATTCGTCGCACCGAGCCGAACACCACCCGGGAAGTCAGCATGGACGCGCGCCCCCAGCGGTATGATGCGTACCTCCGTTATGTAGACCGGGTTGGGAAACTGCACCAAGTCCAGATTACGCTGTATCAATGGAGGAAAGGAAGAGATGAGAAAAGCTGTACACCGTGAATGCGGGGCCTGCTGCAGAGTAACTGCTGCACACGGTTCCTTCACCCTAAACCTACCTCGTAAGAATCGTGAGAGAACGTATCAAAGAACAACAGTTCCGGCTGTTCGACCTCCATGCTTTCTGTACCCAGTAGTCCTGTTTGGCAGAAAGGCAGGCACACTGATTGGCCGGTATCTATTATTACCAATCAGTTTCCAAACTAAATAATGAAAACAGAATTCGGCGTCGCGCTCTTCTCGCGCATCTCCTCCTTCACTGACGCGCGTTATTCGAGAAAACGAAAAAGTAAAACGAAAAGGTAATCGGGCCCTGCAACTTCTCGCTCATATGTCATGCAAGTTTTCCGTCGTCACCAACTGGCACCACTGGCAGTTGTGTCTCTGGTTTACAACTGCTACTGCAGGTGCTAAAGTATGCATACCAACGGTGCACTTACGCGTTAATCAACCTTATCGTGCACCGTTCCGACTCGCGTATCCTTTTCTTTTGCAAAGAATAGCCATATCCTACGCATATCAGCCTTCAGCCTGTCTCTTCCTTATCGGATCTGCCTTAAAGCCAACATCTAAGCGCAACGCGCGGTTGCTTGAGAAACGAACACGCTCATATCGGCACCAGCGCTCGCACACCGCGCACACACACACGGTGTCGGTCTACACCGGCTGCTGGCCCTTCCGAGCATCCGTCAGCGGAGACTTCCTTTTTATTTCCGCCCCGGGTCGACACGTACCTGTGTGCCAGCACGCCTTGTCGAAAATCATCAAAGCGCTGTTGTTCCGTGTATCATCCGTGTGCTGAACTGCTTAAAATGGCTGGGGTAAGTAGAGTGACTGTGCAGAAGGCGTAGTACGGCTTCGGCCAAGACGTAATAGAACAAAAAACAGGGTCGGAACTTGCGGCACGTCCACGGCGTCTGGCGTGTGGCAGTGATGGCAGCAGCCGGCCATTGCGGTTGCCGTTGCAGATGCTGCGACTGTGGCTGTGTCTGTGGTTGTGTCACTACAAAAGCTAGGTTATAGCCGGGGCCGGTCTGTTTCGACCCCGACACGTAGCACAGCGAAAATGCGGTCCAGATTGTGTGGCCAGAGCTGGCCCACTGCCAGCACCGCTACCACTTCCAATTTTTATAGGTTGATGATCGATTGTGATCTTGATGGGGATCTTTTTTTTTCTTTTCGCCCGCAGACGCTCTACACATACCCAGAGAACTTCCGCGCGTTCAAGGCGCTGATCGCTGCCCAGTACTCCGGGAAGGCGGTCGAGGTCGCGCCGGGTTACGTGCACGGCGAGACGAACCGCAGCGAGGCTTTCCTGAAAAAGTTTCCGCTCGGCAAGGTGCCGGCGTTCGAGACCAAGGATGGCCGTTACTTCGCCGAAAGCAACGCGATCGCCTGGTACCTCAGTAATGAACAGCTGCGCGGCGGTGCGAACGAGGTCCAGCAGACGGAGGTACTGGCGTACCTTCACTTCGCCGACAGCGAGCTGCTGCCGGCGGTGCAGTCCTGGGTCTACCCGGTGCTCGGCATCATGCCGTTCAACAAGAACAACGTCGAGCACGCTAAGGAGGATCTGCGCCGTACGCTCACCGTGCTGAACGAGCGGCTGACGCGGCAAACGTTCCTTGTCGGCGAGCGAGTGACGCTCGGTGACATCGTTACCTTCGCGACATTGCTGCCGGCGTACGAGCATGTGCTGGATCCGGCTTTCCGTGCACCATACACCGCGGTGAACCGCTGGTTCACAACCATCCTCAATCAGCCGCAGGTGAAGAACGTGATCGCCTCGCTGGCGCTGTGCGCAAAGCAGGCCGTGGTCGATCCGAAGAAGTACGCCGAGTTCCAGGCGCGTGTCGCTGGTGGTGCGGGCGCCGATAAACCAGAGAAGGCGGACAAGAAGAAGGAGAAGAAGGAAAAGAAGGCTCCAGCGGCTGCGGCCCCAGCACCAGAGGAGCAACCGGACGCGGCCGATGAGCTGATTGCAGCTGAGCCGAAGCAGAACGATCCGTTCGAGACGCTCCCGAAGGGTACATTCAATTTCGATGACTTCAAGCGCTTCTACTCGAACGAGGAGGAGGCGAAATCGATCCCATACTTCTGGACCAAATTCGATCCCGCTCACTACTCAATCTGGTTCGGCGAATACAAATATCCCGAGGAGCTGACCAAGGTGTTCATGAGCTGCAACCTTATCACCGGCATGTTCCAGCGGCTGGACAAGATGCGCAAGCAGAGCTTTGCCTCCGTCTGCCTGTTCGGTGAGGACAACAACAGCACCATCTCGGGTGTGTGGGTATGGCGCGGTCAGGATCTCGCCTTCAAGCTGTCGCCGGACTGGCAGGTCGATTATGAGGTATACGACTGGAAGAAGCTGGATCCGGCCGACGAATCCACCAAGAAGCTGGTCGAGCAGTACTTCTCCTGGAGCGGAGCCGACAAGCAGGGTCGCAAGTTCAACCAGGGCAAGATCTTCAAATAAGCCAGACCCCCGTCTTTCTGTGGTGCGGCTGCAGTTCTGTCCACCTCCTC
Source organism: Anopheles darlingi (assembly GCF_943734745.1). Lineage (NCBI taxonomy): Eukaryota > Metazoa > Arthropoda > Insecta > Diptera > Culicidae > Anopheles > Anopheles darlingi. The sequence continues at coordinate 237,638 of NC_064873.1, forward strand.
GCGCCCATTTTTCCATCCCTTTAACATATTAATACCATCCCTCCTCCCTTAACGCGCCTTCTGCTCCTGCTGCGACGAGTGGTTCGGGATGCCAACCTCTCCCTTCTTCTCCCTCTTTCACGCCACTCTCCAGACTCTCGTGTGCTTACTTTTAATCTATTTAAGCTGACAAAACCGCCATGTATACTCAACGGCTAGCACTGCGCACGGTAAATCACTTTCTTTAAAAAGGAGAAACGTAAAGCAACTACATTGATCGATCGCCATTGCATATGAACACCTACCCAACGTGCTGCCTGGTGCGTGCTAGTTGTTTCCAACAAGTTCATCCCGTCGGCGCACAACCTAACTAAAGATCAAATGCCCGGGAGGAGCACCTGCAAGGAGCTGTATAAGTGTAGCGAAGCAAACACAGCTGATTGGTCGTCGCACTCGCATGGAAAAGAGAGTATGTGTGTGAAAGAGAGAGAGAGAGCTGCTTTTCGTCTGCGATGAATTTGTTATATGAGAAATAAAACGAACGAATTTTTCGTGTAATGTCAACTCCGATGTTTTACGCTTTTTGTTTTGGTAATTAAACGAAGCAATCTATTGTACGGATGAAAATATTAGGTAATATCTTAAGAAAGAAATAGGGAACATTAGATCGAAGAGAGCATATGAGGGGTACTGAAAAAAACTGAAGATTTTCGTCATTTTTCAGGAACGCACTGCTGGATCATCTGTTCGGAATATTTATTGGAATTTTGTATTCAGGAGAGAATACTAAATCGTACAAAGGATCTGAAATGATCTGCTGCATATGTTTATGAGCTAGGAAAAGAATCCTATTTCCCTTACTATCCTTGGAGTTTCAAGAGTGGCGTAGATTGGCAAGGATACCCTGGTTGAAGAAATGCTGCTAGTAGTACGGTTTTTGCTTTATTTAATGCTTTATAATTATTACTGTTAGTAGACCATAAATAATTCTTATTTCTTTTAATAGTTTTGCCACTTTTACTATTGCGGATAGTTTACTCAACAATTGATCGCGTTTTCTTGATGATAATCTGTTATTAGTAACTATGTTGAATTGAAAGATGCACCAAAAATAATATACAATATATAGCCATTATAACAAGCATGATTCAGATCAAAATAAATAGAAAATATCCTTCAATGATCCCTCATTGGTGGGACGAAAAGGGAATGAAGTGCACGATTAGCCAAGTAGCAATGAATGATGCCAGCCAGTCTGCCATTACTGCTACTGCAGTTACTGCAGCTTTCCGAGATTAACGTAGACACGCGTACTGAGAGCTAGCTGCTCCGGTTTTCCCAAATAGACGTTGTTATAGGTGTACTGTAGTGTGAATCCAACCCAAACATATTCGCCGACCTGCACATCCGGATTCGGTTTCACAGCGAGCCGTATGGCAGCATGATTATCCTTGCGCCATGTGACGAACCTGTGCGGAAAGGAGAGAGAAAAAACAGCATTGAAGTAAGTGAGCGACCATGCAATCCCAAAACAATGGCCAGAAGACCTACTTGGGTGCGAACATTGTGGGTGGCACGATCTCATCGATCAGACCGGCTTCGTCGCGATACCTAACGTAAAAGCTGCTATCTGGCAGTGTCAGCGTCCCATTCACGACACGATCGACCAGCCGCGGGCGCTCGATTAGCGGTACCTGTTTGGCAAGCGAAGCATTTAGGCTGCGCATTGCCTGTGCCGCGGCTGAGGAGGCGGCTGTCGAACTGCTGCTAGTGCCGCTTCTAGCCGTCGCTAAAGCGACCGTCGCCTGGTACTCCTCATCAATCAGCGCCCGCTCCTCCTCCGGGCTCGGTAGGTCTAAAATCGTAATCATCATCTCATTAACGGTCGGATTCGTGATGCGCAGCACCACGTAGGTATCTGCTACACCGTGGCGCAGCGTATCGCATTGTACAAAGCGAACGTCTGGCGCATGATAGGCGGCGAACAGTGCGATGCGGTACTTGGTGGAGGTCGGATTGTAGTCCGGTTTGATGACATTATGGTCACACTGGCAGCGCAACGAGCGCTTGATGGAGAGCAGCTTGTGCTGCGGGTAGAGCTGGGCTACAGTGGTCGGCTGCGTGGCCGGTTGTGCTAGGCGCTGCTGCACCGTCGACACCGTATTCAGGTTAAGCTTCTCCGTCAGTAGTTCAATTGGCAGTTCTTCTACCTCCTCGCTCGCCACCGCTGGCTTGATCGGGATGATCGTTAGCTTGGCGGGTGCCTTAGCCTCCGGCAGCCCTATCTGTCGCCGCAATATCTCAACAGTCAGCCCGGTACGGTCGGTTAGGTTGGGGTACTTCGTGGGCCTCGGTGCCTTGCGGCGCCATAACTCCTGCCGCTCCTGCTTATCGTGCAACGCCACCGAACGATAGTGGTCGAACAGCTGGGCGAAGCGTGTCGCACTCGGATGCTCCGGTTCCGGCCATTGTCCGGTCGCGACACTCTGATCCGGTAAACCAATGTCCCGTGTGTTCCACCTGCAGGTAAGACACGCCAGGTAGTACATCTTCTTCTGCACCTGCTTGCCACTACCCGGTGACGACGATGACGACGAAAGCGAACCGACGGTAGCGTTAGTCTCGTCTGCCACCGGCGGTGCATCCTTGACGAGCGGAACAGTCATCATTGACGACCGTACCGACAGCAAGTTCTGGCAGCTCGGACAGTTGAAGCAGGTGCTGCAGCGGTTTTTGCGTATCCTTGCCTCGGACGACGGAATGTTCTCTAAGCAATTCAAACAAAAATGTGTATCCACCTGCCCGCCCGATACCAACAGTAGCAAGTCCAATCCACACACGGCCGAGATCCGGCAAGCCGAAGAAAAAGAAAAGTATGTACATCTATTCCACTTGGCACATCATCTGGACGCAGGGCTTACCTCATGACACACACAATTCCCACAACGTAGCTTAGAGCAGTGCTTGCAGAAATACATATTTGATAGTGGGTTAAGCAACCCGCATACGCAGACATACTCGACTCGGTTGCCCAAGTTAAATAATGCCATTTTTGGGGACCACAACCAAGTAACTGCTTAGGTTAGGGAGGCACAAGGTAGTAACAAAACTCTCCGAGTAGTCAATTGCCACAGCGTCTTCACAATTCTACGGGATTTGTTGAGAATAGAGCTGCCCGTATGACAGAAGGTATTCAATGTGGCTGCTTAAGGCTGCCACACATAGCATGCGCCAAGGTACTTTAAAAAGACAGGTAGCATCTTAACCGCTTTGACAGGTCACCATTTTGAATTTGTTTGACATTCATAGGAGGGCGCTTTTATAAACAAAACCACGTGAGTTTCAAGAAGAAGAAGAAGAAGATATGGGCAAGTTTGGTGGTTTTATCAAGGAAAGTACCTGATTTCACTCTTTTTCGAATGTTTAAATGATTCAGCTCTCTATTTAAGATCCATCGAGCAACCGAGTTATGGTTTACAGCGAGTGAGCACGGTCCAGGAACGCTAGCTAGCTCTTGTTCTAGGCTGGGTGGCAAGACCTACGGACCGATAACACTAGGAAGAATTTTGAGAATATTTGCATAAACTTTAACTTTCGTGCCACTTTTCGTGAATTTGAACTGTCGTAATACCACAGAAAAGCGAAAACAGCTCCGAAAAGAGCGTTCCCGAAGTAAACATCCCACCATCCCGTGAATGTCAAACTCTGAAGTTTTTTCTAAAATAAAATCGGGGATTTGTTCTGGATAAAGCTACCTGTCTTTTTAAAGTACCTTGGCATGCGCTAGACGAGGCCGCGATTGTCGTGCTTTTGTTTTTATCGTTTTTAAACTACTTTCGTTTTTATCGAGTGAGCGTCATTTTAACGAGAAATGACAGGGTCAGTGCCTACCCTTGCCTTTTCATGTGAACGATGCTAATGGTTTGTAGGATTACGAAGCAGCCCTGCTGTTACAATAAGCACGAACCGTTGGTTTGTTTGCCATTTTCCACGACACCTGGCCGGGCCGGGTCTCTTCGCAGTGCGCGCCATCAGCACGACGATATCCGCTTGAGCAGGCGGATTCAAGGAGCAATAAAGGAATGGCGCAATAAACTGCGTTACTTGACCGATCATGTGTGCGCTAGTGTCTTCCCAGCTCACACGAGCCCTGCTGGACGAATGGCAACATCGGTTAGCGAACGCAAACGCCTTCGAGGAGATCATCTCCGTGGCGCACGTAAGTACAGGGTATCATGCCGTTTCCATCAACTAAACTCTTTGCTTTCTGTTTGTCTGGTACGTGTTTTAGGAAATTTGCCGACTCAAGAGCTCTACCACCGACGATCGGTCGCTAAACACACAAGGACTGACCGATCAGCTGTGTTTGTTGTTGAGCAACCGAGCACCAGTCTCGGTACGCAAAGTAATATGTAAAGCATACTTCAGGGTGATGCTACGGGAACTGGATAGCACCACAACGAATACTCGAGGATCTTTCGATCCGGCACGGCGGCCGATCCCATTGCAAGCGTTACCGGCGTTACTCGAACACACCTTAGTCGGTGCCGACGAGCCGCTCGATAGCACAATCGTCTACGGTATACTACAGTCCAAGTTTTTGCCCCAAACGACCGTTCTGTTTCCCCTCCTGCAACAGCAGATCGTGACACGAACGGTCGAGCAGTTCACTGGATATCGAGCCGGCAGTTTTCCGCAGTGGTACGGCACGGTTATCGAGAATTTGATCGCACTTCACGAGACGCATGCCCTTCCCGCACTTGTGCAGGACTATGATCAGCTTTGGCCCCATGTTCTGGTCAACCTCGATTCACCGTACGCTGGCATACGGGAAAGCACACTGAAGCTGCTCCGGGCAATGTTGTGCCATGGTGAGTTGCTGCGCCATGCCAACCTCTCCTGTACCGTGGCGAGCTGGTCATGGTTGAATCGGAACAAGTTTCACGTCGTTGCCTTGCTGATCGAGCAGCAACCGTATGCACTAGCACTGGAAACTGCTGGCCTACGTGGAGTCCCCGTCACATGGGGAGACGTACTAGAAGTATCGCTACAACACAAGCATCTGCTACCGGGTGGTCAAGCGCTACTGCGCGCACTGTACAGCAAGCAGTCCGAGACAGATGTCGTGCAGCAGATTCGGGGGCTGCTAACCAAAGCCAGTATCGCCGATTGTATCTACATAGTAAGGTACTGGTTACACCTGTTGACAGCGGCGCACCGCGGTCAACTGTATCAACAGCTTCAACTAGATTTACCCATCACGGATGAATATGCAACTGCAGCTAGAAACCGGCCGGCCAATAGGCTCTTTATACTTTTCGCATATGGGTTTCGCGTACAGTACGAAAAACACATTCAACTGCCGGAGATATTACGGCAGCTGTGCACAGTTGCAGGGCCGAATAAGACACGTACACAGCTGGAACGGTGCATGTTGATGGAGACGTTTGCCCATCATGCGATGGCTGCGCTAGCAGGCGTATTACTGTGCAATGGATCATTTCATCCACCGGCGATGGAGCAGATATTGCAGCAATCTGTCCGCGGCATCACGCTGCTCACAGCAGGACGTGTCCAGTCTAGCTTGGATTCCAAATTCCGGCTTATCGCTGCCATCGAGTGTAGGAAGCTGATGGAAAAGGTGCTGCACGTTTTGCTAGAACTGCAAGGCACCGAAAGTGATCTGCACACTTTGCACGATGTAAAGCGGAGCATCGATGAAGTGTGTGGTGTCATCGGTACCGAAACAAACGACACTACGTGCAACCGAACTGTTATTCCATATGGCGTCACACAGGAGCATGCAATGAGTCAGCTGGTCACCAAGACGGCAGACCTGTTGATAGCGCAACAGATCCATCGGCACGACTTTTACTACGCTGCCGTTGTTATAGGGAAACGTAACGGATCAGGCCAACTAACCACGATCGTGGACGAGTTAGGCGAGTGGTTGGACGTTTGCCGAGCTTTTCGCGATCCTATAATACCACCAACGAAGCCAATATTTGAAAGCCTTTGGACGACGGTGTTGGGTATCGCAGAACTGGCAATAAAACTATTAACCGTGGCTAAGAGTGACAACTGGTGGACTGGCTCTAGTGTGACTAACGAATACAATAGCTTGCTCAGGTTGTTGAAGCATTCACCAGCCTGGAACGCTCATCTGGGAACGATCGCCAATCACCAGAAGCACGATAGCGGGAATAATTTGTACGAAAAGCCGATAAACGAACTTCGCGATAAGCTGTGGCAAACGGTGACGGTAAGCTTCAATTTCCACATCTAAGATGACGGTGTGTTTTTGCTTTCAACAGTAATTTAATTTATCTCCATTGCAGTCGTCGGCGAAGTTGCTCGCTAGCTATGGTATTTGGCTGTTGCAATGTTGCCACGCCGATGCTTACACAGCGAGTACGTTTCAGAAGATTTTATACCAATTAGTGCGGTGTCAGCTCGAATGCATTCACCCACGGCAGCTACTATCTATCAGCGGCAACCTCGGTCGGTTGCTGCAGTGCGTAGGCAAGACAAAATTACGCCTACTGTCTTCCAAGCCATGCAACGAGCGGAAAGTGGCCGAAACGATCATCGCATGCTTCGAATCGCACGTCAACCAGTTCTTCGCGTACCACTCGTCGGCGGACACGACGCTGGCGTACCGGAATCACCGGGGATTCTTCTCGTTCGTCGCTCTGTTCATCCGCTACGATCTACATAGTGGTGTGGCCGGCTCGTTTTGGTACAAATTTCTTGACGACCGGCTGGGCATTCCTTCCTCGGAATGTGCCGCCGAATGGGGTAACAGAGTGGGTCAGCGGGCAGACCGACTAGTGGGAAAGGTGGGTGCGCTGGAGATGCATCTACTCGCCCTGCTTGCCGAGGATTCGTCGCTGACCGAGGCGATGCTGGAGCGCGTTGACGAGTTACTGATACTGGCGCTTGTGCGGACGGGCTCCGCGCGATGGATCGAGCGCAATGCGGCCATCACGCTGTGGTCCACGCTCGTCACCAAGCTGACTGGGTTGCTACCGACCGACACCACCGAATCGTTGCTGTGTGATTGGGTGCCACTGCAGATGTCACTCGATATGCTCGTTTACAAGGTACCGCGTGCCTCGCGCTACATACTGCTGTCGCTGCAGCAGGTGGCGAATAGGATGGAGAACAGATCGGAAGCAATGATTACGGTGGATGAATCCTGTACGTTGGTACCGCTACTCTCGTTTCTGGCAAGGGTTGAATACCGTGGATACGGCATTGAGGATGTACAGATATATGTGGTCGAACTGCGCACATTGCTGTATAAGCTATTGCCGCACATGAACCATATTGTGCGTCAGCAGATCGCCATTTGCTTGGCCAATGCGCACGATAGTTGTCAACTGGAGACATTTCTTGTTGACAATATTCCGCTACTCTTTGCCGCCGAAAAGGACCAAAACTTCCGGCACGGGATTTGCCTGGCTCTGCTCGCCGCCGCGCGCAAATTCAAAGGCCATCAATATTTTCTGCTGGGCCGCCACGCAGGGGAAACTCTCAGTTCATTTAAATCGATAGTGGAATCACTCTATAGGCAAGGTAAAGCAATGGCTGCTGCTCCTCTTCTTCCATCGATCACAAACGGACTCTATCGGATCAGCCTGGCAGATCTATTGCACTACCTAGGTTTCAATCCTTCCGATGACGTCGTTCAGGGACTACTCGGAGCATTTGCCGAAAACGACGGGTGCTGGCGGCTGGGCACACCGGATTGCACCATAAAGCAGGATGCAATGGACGATGACTACGACGACGACACCAATGGCCACGAAGAGGAACTGTGAAGGAAGGTCAAGCTATCGTGATGTGATTTCGAATAGATTTACTTGCCACCTTCCGGCGTGCAAACCCGCAAGGAATTTAAAACACCAGGCTCTTACTGCAATTGAATCAAACGCTGGATACCTTCGAAGTGATTTGTTATTATTGGACCTTTACATGTAACGAGGACACAACCCTCTACAGCCTTACCTGCATTCTCCGCGGAGATGCCATAAGATGATGCTGGAGCGAAAAGCCGCAATAAAGGGTGATATGAACACAGCAGGTACACGAATGATTACTTGGTCTGACCTTCTAACGATGTGAAGGCTAATAATACTTTTACTTCCGAATACAATTGGTTCGAACCCTGGAGGCTGGTCACAGGATGTGTGATGGGTCTGATCTCACCGAACTGACTGAACTCGACAGTTCAGCTCATTTCCTACCGCTCGGTCGATGGGAACTTGTGAACGCATCACTACGCAAACCGGCCAACCGCTCCCAATTCGAATTATGCGTTACGCCGCGATCCGAATGCGTTCAGGCCACTCTGGTAATGATTAAACACTTAAACTCTACGAGGCGACACTAAAGAAAACCAAAACCGCAATGCGCAATAGTCTTGTTTGGAATGTACTGCTCCTCAGGCTACCTATACATTGTATCCCACTCCACCCTTTCTGGTAGCTAAGGCACGTAACTAGTGCAATCCAGCGCGCCGAAGGACTGCTAGTGTGCAAAAGAGGAACCACAGGGCTGTAACGGTGTGATTAGCGACTACAATAGTATCTTTCTCTTTCTTTCTGCGTTTTCGTTCCGCGAGTTTCTTAAAATTGCCTGCCTAGCTCTTAAGTTATCATTATACTCTCGATAGGAACCAAATGTTGACAGCGTTTTTTACGATTTTACGACTGCGTAGGTAGTACACATACACACACGCTCAAAAATTGTGTGTGTATGCACGCGTGTGCCAAAGAGCAATAGGAAACGGGAAAATGGATGAAGTAATCAAGGGCAAATAGAGCTAGAGAGGTAAGGAGAGGACGGAGAGGTCGATTAAGTATTAAACATTAGGTAATATTTAAAACAAAGAAGCGAAACACAGTCTATCGCTTGCGCAAAATTGCGCTCTATCATGTCGTTTAATGCTAGTTCCTATGCTGTTTTATATTCCTTGCATTCCCATCTTCTCCTGCTTTTCGACTCCTGCATTCCTGCTCCCCTACCTAGCCAGCATATCGCAATGCTCTCCTTACATACTGTTGCAATTATATGCGGCGGATTCTGGTTAAAAAAAACTCGTCCTCGCACTCTCCCACAATTCTTCTGTGATGTTTCGTTGGATTACATACATGATTATCCCGATATTCAGACGGAGCTCTGATATGCTCGGTTTTTTTAAACTCGAGTCTGATCGTGGCTCTCTAGCCCGCGACTAGCGCAATATCAAACAGCTGCAAGTGTGCATTCGAAAACTTCCTTTTTTATTGATATTCCTCATTAATATGTCTCGCCTGTGTCGATTTACTCTTTGATGCTTAAGTGGCGCAGAATGGATTATAAACTAAACGGAAGCATTATCGTTTGTTTATTCTGTTCAACTGGTTTGTAGAGAGAAGGGTTGAGAGCAGTTGTAAGATGAACTCGTGGCTCAACAGAACCACGTATGCAGGCTACACACACAAGGAAGTGCGAAAGTAGCGGTTTAGTGATAGTGAACCAAATAGTGAGGAGAAGAAATAATCATCCGTACCGGGATTGGGAACGACCTCTATGAGATCAGCGCAAAAGCGATCGGAAGTGAGGAGAGCAAAGAGGATAAGGGAGCCTTTGACTGGTCTGTTGCCTCGATTCCATAGGTCTCGTCACTATGGTCACGCGTCACCTTCGCCGAAAACCGTCCTGTATAAATTTTTGTTAATCAAACCCCGCGATCCCGGATACACGATAAACCAAAACGAACTACACAGAACAACGCCGGGATGTGTACATTGGACCCTCACAATCTTTTCCATTACTATTGTAATTCCCCCTAAAGCGTTTCCCTAGCCTCGCACACTCGTCGCACAACTGCTCGCTGCTGATGTTCGCCCTCCCACACCAATTAGCCAGACGAGACATGGCTTCAGTGGCCCGTCTATAAAGGCCTGCCACAGGCCTTATGATATCTCTCTATTATTGTCTGTTGTGACGGCTGGATAGATCTGTGGTACTGCAAACACATACAAGAGTCTCCAGTCCTCTCTTCGTTCTAATCGTCAATGTGTTTGTCTTCGTATTCGTTGGCGCCGTGGCCGTAGCCGTTGTCTGCATCTTCGTCATTGTGGTTAATGTTGTTGGTGTTACTACTCAGGTCGCTAAGCTCTCCGGGGTGCCCACCCGCCATCTCGTGTTTGGATGATGCTCCAAACGATGCGCCATCGCGCTACACCCGTTGTTGCTGCTTACATCTCTACAATCTTATCCTTACTCACTATACCGATACGCTGTGTTCTTTACTTGTCATAAGTGGCCCTATCGCCGCCTTTCTTATTTCTACTTCTTGCGCTGCTTAAATCCTAACAGTGTAAATGTGTTTTCGCGTATTTGTGTATGTGTCATTGTGTATACCATTGTGTGCCGTTTGTGTAATGGGATTGCTATTATGGTTCTACAGTGTCGGATGGGACGTACCGAGGTATTACTGATGAGCGGGTGGGGGCAAATCCGTTCGTACTGATACTGCCTAGGTTCGGGGCAGGCGCCAGGCGCGCGCTTCGGTTGGTACGCGCCGGTAGCCGGCCGGGAGCGCGAATACACGCGCGCCGACGCCGAGCCAGTGCAGATAGTAGAACACGCCGAGCACTACCATCATGGCTAGAAATGCCCCGTAATACATGCCGGCCGTTTCGATCTGAATCTTTGGCTTGCGCATGCTCAGGTAGGTCCCATCCAGGTACTTTGACTCGCACCGTTCGCCCATGAATCCGTCCGCGCACTCGCACGTCGGCATTGTTGAGTTGGCGATGGTGAAGTTGTAGCACTGACCACCGTTCAGGCAGTAGTTGTCCTCGAACAGCTGCGAACACTTGCCCATACGCATCTGCTGCTCCTTGTCGCCACTGTGCGTACCATTGTCTGCCCGCTGGTGTTGCTGCGGTGGTGGCGGTGCTCTCTCCGCTGGCTGTTGCTGCTCGATCAGCGGTCCTGCGGCCGTATCATGCCGCCCGCTGCCGGTGCCAGTGCTGCTACTACCGTTGTTGGTGCCGAGGGGGGTGCCCGGGGGCTGGCCATTTCCGCCGAGCGGGATGCGCGCGCCCGTCACCGTCGAGGTCGCCTCGGGCGACGCCGGAATCGGCGGTGAGGGGGCATCCGGCCGGATGGTTGTCTCCTGACTGCTAGTGGCGCTGCTAGGGTTTGATGTGATCACACCGCGAAAGTGTGACACCGGCCTGCCTCGGGCCTTCGGCATCGTTCTGCTCGAACAACAGTCTGCAAAAGCAGCCGGAACCGGGAATCGGAATTATTATGCAGCCGTGTGCGTGTGTGCGTTGTTTTTTTTATAAAACAAGGTTGGCAAATCTTTTTAAAAACGTTGTGCGGCAGAGAACCATAGCCTACTAAAAACTTTTTTTGCATTCAAATATTTCCCCGATCCCGCTTCGCCCCAGAACACCCAGAGAAATTCGCGTGGATTCTGGGCCTAAACCAGAACTAGAGGAAACGATGCGACACGGTTAGGCCTCGAAACAAGAAAACGAATAAAAAAAAATCCAATTCTACTTTGACAGACGTTGAATTCAGACGTTTTGGAGGTACATGACTGCTACATGTCGGCGCGGCATGCGGTTGTAAAAGTAAAATCGGTTTTCGGCCAGCGGAACACCGACTTAATGATGATGCTCGATTGGTCGATAGAAATATTAACAACAACAAATAATAAACATGAACAACGCCTCGCGAAATAAAAGAAGAATAAGAAGTAAAATAAGAACAAGAAGTAGAACAGTTGAAAAACAGCGGCGTTCTACGCCACAGTTCGAAACGCATACCAGCGAAAACGTGAAAAACGTCACACGCGCACACGTTGGTTGTTGATGGGCATACTACACCCATCCCTCATACGACCCGGATCTGGCTCTGGCTCTGGCTCTGGGGTTACGGTCCCCGGGCGGCAGTATCGATTAATTTATGTTGCTTTTTATATGTCCCCAGCCGGTCGCCATGTGCTCGTAAAACAAGGGTACCACCTTCGGCCAGAAAACCACGATCATCCCACAGCACACGGCCGGGATTGGGTTGACCGACCACCCACCCACCCAGACAGGCAGGCAGAGGCAGCAAAGCAGAGGGTGAGAACCATAAAAGCATCCGACGATGATTGCCCGGATGGGATGCCGAAGGATTTAACTCGACCCCCTCCCCCTCCCCCCATCCCAGCCCCTTACACTCCACCTTTGATTTGAATTTAATAATTTTGCACACATCCAAAAGGCTTCGAACGGGAAATCAACTTTCAAGCCGCCATTAAAACTCCTTTTACGACCGGCGTGTACCTGCGCGATGTATGAAAAGCAGGAAGAGGAGCGCACGAAGGAGCAGAAGCAGGAGGAACATTATTGCGGCAAAGATCCAGCTTGGCTTAACTGATCCCCGCTCATCAACCTCTCAAAAGCATAAAAAAGACTGGACAACAGAGCAACATGTAGCCACAGGGACTCTTCCTGCGGACTGTGTCCGGGCTAGTGTGTACCAGCCTGTGGGAGGGATCATCGGCTGCTCGCTACTCCAATTTGTCGTCACTAGGACCGTTGTATGCGCGCCGCTAAGCGTTTAGTAAATACCCTACCGTACCCTACCCAACTATCTACTACCTACTAACGCACCTGTGTGGACCACAACTGATGACAGCATTAACAGCAGTACTGCACCGAACCGCTGCGCTGCTCTCGCGTTCATCGCTTCGAAGGTGAAGGATGGCTCTTCTGGGGACACAGACACAGTGGGTGCGCCGGCTGACTGTGGCTGGGGATTCTTCTCCGTACTCGATGCGTTCGTTGGCTCTACTCGTTAGAATGATAATGTACCTAATTATACCGACCGGCTCCGGCTTTCGTTGCTTCTCGATCACAAACGCGTGTGCCTAGGACGAGAAAGAGATAGACAGAGGGAGAGGGAGAGAGAGAGAGAGAGAGAGAGAGAGAGAGAAGGAGGGCGCGCAGATGCGCAGAAGGATATTAGTTGACAAATGACTCAGCGGCGGGCGCAGGACGATTGGATCGTGAAGTATTAATCTGCTAACTAGAGGATGGAGGGGGAGGGAAGGGGGCAGGGGTGGTTGTAGCAAGGATCGAATGATTGTACGCAAACTGCAGCGGTTGATCGGGGTTAATTCGAGGTTGATTGATTGATTGATTGCTTGGAACCGGATCGGATTGTCCTCGATCTGCGGGATCTGCGCCGCACTCACTTCACTCGAGAGGACACACTAGACCACCACCAACACCACCATCGCTACTAGACACCGAGCAAGGGTCTCGACACCAAAGAAATCACCCAGAAGGAAGCTAAGCACCGAGTACGCTCACGGTTTTCGCAGGACTGAGACCGCACCGGCCGGTGCGTTATCTTTTTTAAAGCTTTCGAGCCTCCGCCATCCCCCCGGGGAGAGGGGGGGGGGGGGCGCCGTTTGCCAAAAGTTGTCGCCTACTGCCATCGTCGTCGTCGTCTTCTTCGTCACCATTGGTCCCGGCATTGCTGAATACCTGCTTCTCATCGATTGTCCTCGATGGCAGAAAACGCGTTAATGTGCAGGTGCTAAGCACACCCTGCACAACCGCCGAGGCCTTTAACGGCTGCCAACGGCACGGTATCTCTTGGGCAACCAGCCCAACACACCTCGTTTGCGGGATATTCTCCCCCATCCCCCTGGGGATGTCTATGGTGGTTGTCGCGAAGGAAAAACTTCATACAAAAACACCCAAAGCCCAAAGGATTGAAGAGAGGGGGGTGAAGGAAATGGAGAAGAAGGTTAGTTGAATGGGCTGCTGGTGCTGTACCTACCTGACGATGCGTTAGATGGATGGGTAGGCTGGACGAACGAACGGACGGACGACCGAGTCCTGTCCGGTTGGCCGATGCGTGTCGCCCGTTTGCGAAGGATCACGGTAAAGATGCTGCTGGGTGGCCGGAAATGCTCGTTCTCACACCCAGCACACACACACACACACACACACACACACACACGCACTCGAAACGAGACAAAAAACAAACGCACCAACAAAAAAGCACACAAACGCGAAAGGTGGTGGCCGGGTAAGGCCCCCTCCTCCTACTTGCCCCGTGAGATCACTCGCTCGCTTCACGTCCTTCTTTAAGGAGATGAAAGTGGAGAGGGAGGGGGGGGGAGAGGTGACCGAGGATCAATTGCGCGAGGCGCGCTAACAGTTCGCAGTTCCTTGGCCCGTCACTGCTGCTGCTGCTGCTTCTTCTCTTCGTTCTACGTTCGCCAAAAGCGTGCGTTTCCTATTCTTCTTCCTTCCTCCCAACCGCACACTGACCCCTCTCCTAGGTTGAACCGCTGCTGCTGCTGCTGCTGCTGCTGCTCACTCGTCACGGCGGCAGGGTCGTCCGATAGCTATGGTTGCTCCTGCAGTCACCGTCTCCGCCACCGCTACTGCCGGTGCTGCACACTGCCTGGAGCGGCGACCAACGCCAGGAGGCACCCTCGCCACGCGACCTACCGTCGCACTCACCTGCTGCCGGTGCACTAAACGGATGCAGCCGAAGGACAAAGGCAATACTACTGCCAGTGGTGCCGTTTGGAGGCACGGCCGATAATGCGGATAATGTTGTTCTTGCTGCTGCTGCTGCTGCTGGATTGGGTGGGTGCGGTGCTTTCGCTGGGCGTCGGTATTAGGATCGTTCAATGCGCAGCCCGATAACCGTGCCCGAGGACGCTGTATTTTCATCTTGCACCGGGGCACGCGGTTGGGTGGAGAGGTGGAGAGTGTACGCGGAACGTGTGTGTGTGTGTGTGCGTGGCTATGGTGACCAAATGAGGCGGAGGTCGCTTCGTTTCCGACAGGAGGTCTTAAGTGGAGATTTTTTTTATTATGCGATCCGAGTTCGCGAGCACACCCTGCACCCCACACGAAATTACTACGTCTGGTTCTGCTTCTTTTTCTTCTTTTTCTACTCCTTCCGTCCGTTAGTGGGACCACGGACGCAACACCATGCACAACCGTGGAACACTGGGCGCGCGCGCACACATACCGCACAACCGCACAGAAGGCCGCCGGTACATCCTCCAGAAGACACGGGTGCTGCCGATGCTGCTACTACTGCTTGCCTGGTTTGACTGTTCTGGAGCTACAGCACACACACACACACACACACACACATACACGCACAGAAACACACACACCTTCTTTTGGACTTCACCTTCGCTGACCGATGATTCCGGCGCGGCACATTCCTGCAAAGACACTAGCAAGCAACTACGATCAGTCCGGGTGCCCATTTAATCCAAACATACATGTAAATCACATTTATAGTTTCAAATAAACGAATTAAAAAAAGAATCCGGGTGTTCCGGGCACGTCCCACTCTCCGCCTTGCTTATTTGTCCATCGTACGCAGCACCGCCCAGCTGCCCCGGCAGCCCTGTAGCCCTTGTTTTGGTTTTTTTTGTCAAGTCTAGTGTTGAGGTAGAGTAGAGGGAGGGGGGGGGGGGGGGGGGCGTGAAAAGAAAGAGTGCAAGAGAGCAAACTGAGAAACAAAAACACATCGTAGCCGTGGAATCCTTTTTTACTGGCCCCACAAAAAAGGACATTCAGTTCACAACCCCGACCCTCCTTCTCGGCTCCAAGCCTCTGTTACTCGACGCATTCAACAGTCGCGAAGGCAGAAGCGCGAGGCCTAGAGGCGACGCGCCTTATTAACGTCTCGCGGTACGTGCTGGAAGGTACTGCCCGTGGGAACTGCCAGACGGTGGACTGAAAATTCCCCCCCTCACTCCTCCTCTCCGCCTCTTCCCACCTAGCCTGAAGTGCCAGAAAACCTAGAAGCAGCAAAACAGAAGCAGTTAGGCACAAAGTAACACACGGTAAGGCAACAAAACGGCAACACCGACGACGTTGGTGGCGACAACAACAACCGTGGAAAACAACAACAAAAGACATAAAAAAAACCAGCTCGTCGCTCCGCTTTTGGCCCCAAACTGTAGCGGCCAGCAATTTTACCCCGTTACACAGCAGAATGTGCAGCCAACTGGTGGTGTGAAATTAGGGGAAGGGGGGGGGGGGGGGTGAGTTGCGGAGTGGTGTGCGGAGAAAAGCAACGAGAGAAAAAAATAAGACGGCAAATAATCTAGCGTAAAAGATCGACGCCGGAACGAGGAGCGTGAGCGAGCCTCCCAGAAGAGAGAAGGGAAGCGGAGCTTTGTGTGATGGGAAGGGAAATAAGGAGAGAGAGAGAGAGAGAGAGAGAGAGAGAGAGAGAGAGAGAGAGAGAGAGAGAGAGAGAGAGGGGGGGGGAGGAACAGGTCGGGCAGGCGGAGCACAAAGAGATGCGCCCGAAAAATGCGCCAACTGGTTAACACCGGGGCCATCCCCAGCCAGTTTATGGGTTGAGGTTCGTCGCTTGCCGAGAACCGAGCGCAAGTCTTTCGTTCCTCGCTGGTGCTCGATATTGAACTTCAGCGCATCAGAGCGGCGACGATGACGACGAAGAAGCATCATCACTCTCATCACTGCGTCCCATACAAGCTACTTCACCCTACACCCTATTTTAACCCCCCCCCCCCCCCCTCTTCCAACCTTCGAGTAAATCCCTCGCGTACCCTGTGTATGTATGTGTGTCAGCGAGAGAGAGAGAGAGAGAGAGAGAGAGAGAGAGAGAGAGAGAGAGAGAGAGAGAGAGAGAGAGAGAGAGAGAGAGCTTGAAGGGTTCGTCCCCTTTGCCACCATGGATGTGCATGAGGATGGCTTTTAGATTTCCCACTCATCATTTCACGGTCAGATCAAACCTGCACCGACAAGAAACAGGGCAAGTAGGTAGCAATGGGCACCCCTACTGCTGCACCAACTGACCGACCGTAACCGGAGCAAATCGTACTTCAAGGTTGACACACACAGGGTGTGTACCAAAAAGGCATAGGGAAAACAAAGGCGCAACAGCAGGGTCGGGGCGGTCTAGAACTTGCGGTGGCATTGCATCAGCGCGCAGCGCAACCGTTCACTTGGTTTGTGCTTTGGGTTTGTGGCAGGCAGGTGTAAGGTGCAAGGACCACCAGAACCGCGCAGATGTAAGGGCATTCGTGCTCGTCCTCCCAAAGGAGGTCGGGGGTCAAGCGTGCGGGGCGGGGGCTGGGGTTTAAAGAACGTAAGGGTGCATGCACCCGCGACCACGGCGAAACAAAAGAAAGCCAGGGCTGTTCGGTTCTCGTTTCTCGGCCATCTTCCGCAGCGCAGCGCGCAAACCTTGGTTCTAAAACATAAGAAAAGAGCAGAAGAAAAGAAAATGTAAAAAACACAGAGAGGAAAACGCAGCGTCACACACACACACACACACGCGCGCGCGCGCGCCACGGAAAGCGGAAGAAAAGGAAGACAATTATGCGCGATCGCGTCCGTCGGCCCTAATCTATCCAATTCCACAATTCGGCGCTGCTTTTCGCTGCGATGATCATCATGGTGGTGGTGGTGGTAGTGGTGATGGTGATGATGTTCATTGCCCGCGCCACTCACAGCTGGGGGTAGCGGTAAAGGGAAGCGCAACGCACATTCCTGAAGAGAGTCGAAGTCCGCTGGGTGCTCCCGGGGGAACTGCATGCACGCGCCGCGTTCCCACAACTTAAAGCGTGAAGCCACCACCATCGTCATCGTCCGCGAGAAGCTCATCGCATACCCATCATCATCATCATCATAGGGAGCCGCTACCGTCATCCCTTTTTCTCTTTTCAAACAAACATCTCTGTGCCAACCGCTTTTCATTCACTGGTTTTTCTCCATCCCTTCTCCAGCTCTTCTGCTTCTTCTAACGCTTCTTTTTCACCATCTTCTTCTTATTATTTGTGCCGTCGTTCTGCAAGCGCAAGCTCCGGACAGCGATTCTGAATCTCCCTCTCCTTCACTTCTGGAAATGAAATGGGACCACACCGTGTGATAAATGCTTCCCCCACCTCCACCCCCGCCCCCGCCCCCCATTACATAGTCATCCAGGGTTTTCGGACCCCTTTCCGTCCCCAAAAACAGGCTCGTTCCCACCAATACTACTCTTTCTCTCTCTCTCTCGATCCGCACGGCGGACACCAACACACAACAGCAGCAATACTGCTGGCGTACTGTTCGACTCCCTCCCCAAAAGAGGGGAAATGAGGCAGCTGGCTAACCAGGTTGGAAATGCGGGCAGGACGGAGGTGCAGATCTCCATCACCATCGGTCGTTAGCTTTATGCATCGAAATATCGGTGTGACAAATACTCACACCAACACACAGTGCGCCCACGCAGTTTGTGCTTCTTCCAGACGCGCCAGGCCGCACAGGAAGAGGTCCGAGAAGGGGGTTCTCGAGTGAGCAAAAGGGAAAAGAGAAATAAAGAGTGAGGGCTAGGGATAAAGATGGAGATAGAGATAGAGATAGAGAGAGAGAGACAGAGAGAGAGAGAGAGAGAGAGAGAGAGAGAGAGAGAGAGAGAGAAGACCGGGGTTGTTCTCCGGGGAGGTTGGGGGTTGATCTCTTCGGTCCCGGTCTTTTGCGGTGGCCGCGGCTAGTAGAAAGCGACCACCGCGCGCGCTGGAGGCCCTGCCCCCGGCCCTTCCTTCTCCCTCGAAAGAAAGGAAGGTGAAGAAGAGGTGTACCAGCAGACAGACCCGTTGTTGTGTTGGGCTGCGTAGTGCAGGTTGGCGTGTGTTGTTGTTGTTTTTGTTGTAGGTGTATTGGTTGCTGCAAATGCTCGGATTGGCGGTTTGCGGGCGCTACCCGCTACTGGCGCTACATCATACGTCAAAGGTGCTCGCCTCCCACCCCCGCCCACGACTGCTGGCCTCGCACCGTGCACCGTGCGTGTGATCGCGATCGTGATCGCGAATTCCTTGGTTGATTGCGTTGCGATTGGTTGGTTGCTGGATTGGGCCGTCACCGCGGTAGTAGGGCGAGGGGCAGAAGCCATAATGTCCAACAATGCACCCATCACAACACACACGCACACACATACACACACACATACACATACACACACACAAACGCACATGTCAAAAGAGAGAAGGAGAGAGATGCCTCGGATGGCGATGTTCGATTAAGTTGGAAACCAAGATGAACATCGCACATGGCAAAAAGAAAGGTGGAGAGGGGCTGGAAAACTGTTGTGTAGAGAGTTCGGATAACCAAACGCAGACCACACAACGCAACAGCACAACGCAACAATACAAGTGTCCATTGCTGCCACCAAAGACGGAGGGGCGGAGAGAGAGAGAGAGAGAGAGAGAGAGAGAGAGAGAGAGAGAGAGAGAGAGAGAGAGAGAGAGAGAGAGAGAGAGAGAGAGAGACGCAGAGTCTGACCCGCGTCCTCCTGATCCGACAAATGTTTTGGTTTCTTCTCGGTGATTTAACACACACATACACGCTCGCGCACATACCCAGCAGGATCGCAATATCCTGCGCTGCGCCGATGGATCACCCTTAGTAGTGGTGGTAGCAACGAGAGTAACCGTTCACAGTGGGTGGGTGGATGGGAATGCGCGAACGCGTTTTCCTCCTCAGCACCACCCTCCCTTGGGACTGCTTCTTGCTGCTGCTGCTGCTGCTGCTACTGCAAAGCCACCAACAACAGGATACACACACGCACACACACACAAAACAGCAGGCACACGATGCTCTAGCTCCTTTGCCTGACTGTCTGTCTGCCTGCCTGCCGGCTGCCGTCACTTTTCCCTCCCACATACACTTACACACATACACACATACAAACACAGGCGCAGGCACACGGAAGGTGGTAAAATGCCACACACGAGGACGACGAAAAGACACAAACCTTGTACTTTTGTTTCCAACACAGCCTTGCACGCACGCACGCACGCACTCACGAACGCATGCACATACAAACTTATACGCAAGAAGCACACACGCACGGTACGCCAGAAGTATAAGGGGGCGCAGACAAAACGGGTTGCACGGGGGTTCGACTGTGCCTCCAAAGCGCGCACACACACGCACAAGAGCACAAGGGGGAGGGTAGGGAGGGACGGGCTCAAAAGCTCAAACCTCTTCACTCTCTTCTGTTGTCCGAATCCGATTCCAATTTTTCCCTTTTCCGTCGGTGGTCGTCCGCGTCTGCACTCGCCGTTGTTTAAGTCTTGTTTGACTCGCCCGCTGATGCTCTGCGCTGGCGATCGCGCTGCTTCTGCTGCTGCTGGCTGCTGTCTCGCTAAGCGCCCCCGTATATTGACGTTTGGTGCTCGCCGCGGCGTCGTTGTCGTCCTCAGTGAGATAAAGGTGAGATGCGAGGTGAGATGCGAGGTGAGATGCGAGGTGAGATGCGAAGTGAGATGCGTGCGGCTAGTGAGCGCATCCGTGTGGACCTTGTAGTGCGCCTCACTGCTCACCGTGGGCAATCTCACTCGCAGCTGTTTTGCTCATCGCAACACGCTCGCCTCGAAACACTAATGCTATTTGTCGATAAAAAACATGCAATTACCTGTTTTGCTCTCTCAAAAATCCTGATTTGCCTTCCCTTTATACCTTTGCTCCTAATATTGAGAGATACAACCGACACGATTTCATGGTCGGTTGTCATGAACCAATGATCAGCTCGAAAGGCACTCCCACATCAACAGGTGACAGCTGCGTGCTTCGCGTTTGTTATTCTATAAAAACACCCTTCCATTGCTGCCCCCCCCCCCCCCCTCCCTTCATGCTGGTTACTGGATGCAAGCCCAAAAAACGCGTCCATGTAAACATGCGAATGAAGGGAGGGCGGCTGGCAGGCTGCTGTCGCCAAGCTCATCATTATCATCATCATCAGCGATCGTCGCTTTATCATCGTTCCGTTCCGTATTGGTTGGTCGTTTTTATATAATCCCCATACATGCTATAGAGGGGTGATTAGGATGTTTATTCCCAGACAACGGAGCGACGATGGGCGCCCGTTCACAAGGGAAGGGTCGGTTGGTTGGGATTTGGTGGCGTGAAGTGGACACGAGAGGATTTGCCCCCTTCATTCTCCTCCTCTTGTCTTTTACTTAACGGCCCACCGAAACAGCAGCTCATCAACATCCGCGAGTTTCTCGTGTGCGTGTGTGTATGTTGTGTGTCGGGGGGCAGTGCGTCCCTTATCAGCTCGCGGGCTTTTAGTTTAGAAGACTGCGGCCGTACGCAGTCTCTCGTGGTGGTGCTTGGTGTGTGCCGATCCGCTAGTACACACCAGCAATCCGCTGGGCACGCATACATACACGCGTGCCCACGCACACACTATCGGTCGGTCGTCGGCACACGCGATACACTATTTGTGCTCGGTTGGTGACGACGGTGTTGGCTGGCAGGGCAGGCAGATAGGGCAGTAGTGGAACGGTGCTAGTGGTCTTCGGAACAGGGGTGTTTATTCGGTTCGTACCAGATGAGTGACAGTAAGTGTGGCAAGAACTACTTCTACTCTCTAGGTAAAACACAAACGGCGCAGCAGCGCCCCAAAAATAACAACAGCAGCCCCAGCAGCTGAAGCTCAAATCACGCAACATATGCTGCTGCGCCGTTCCACAAACTTATTCAGGTTCATTCTAACATACGGGGGGATTGTTTCTCTGTTTCTTGGGGTCGAACCCTGGCCCCTGGGGTGGTGCGTGGATCGGTTGCAATAGGCATTAAGTACGAAGTGGACATGAAGATGGAACCGTCGAGCCCACCAGAGAAGGACCGCAGTCTCTACTCGCGCTGCTCGAGCGCTGGCAGCATCCACACCCCCACCTCATCGGCCCACAACTCGGGTAAGCAGAGAGAGAGAGAGAGAGAGAGAGAGAGAGAGAGAGAGATAGAGCAGAGTAGTGTAAGTGCGCGGCCTGGGCCTTCTCCTGGGTCCACAGTTGCTGCATACCTACCGAACCTAGCGCCTTTACCCTTCTCTCCCTGCTCTTCCGATTTCTCTTCCGTCCGGCACGCGCAGAGGATGAGGAGGACTCCGGGGATAACAAGAGCAGCAGCACGATGAGCTATAAGGAGCGGCGCCGCGAAGCCCACACGCAGGCCGAACAGAAGCGGCGCGATGCAATCAAGAAAGGTTACGATTCACTGCAGGAGCTCGTACCAACCTGCCAGCAGACCGACGCGTCCGGCTACAAGCTCAGCAAGGCGTCGGTGCTGCAGAAATCGATCGACTACATCGGCTACCTGTTGCAGAACAAGAAGAAGCTCGAGGACGAACGGGCGTCGCTGCAGAAGGAGGTGATGGCGCTGCGGATCATACAGAAGAACTACGAGCACATGCTGCAGCACCAGCAAACGTCGCCTGGCCGGACCGAGGCGCGGCTGAGCGATGACGTCAAGTTTCAGGTGTTCCGCGCGATCATGGACGAGATGTTCCTCACGTTCGAGCAGCTGCCAATGAGCGATTTTGCCGAGCTGACGTCTGGCGTGATACCGTGGCTGGAGGAGCACTGCAAACCGCACCTACTGCGCGACGTCGTCAACCGGATGCTGACCAATATTACGACCTCGTACGCGGTGCAGAGTGCTGCGCAGTCACAGGACATACTGATGGGTGGTACTGCGACCACGAACACACCCACCAGCAGTAGCAGCAGCAGCGAGATGAGCACGATGTAATGCTGCTTGCTACTGCTACCGCGCACGATGTTCGCCGACGCCTTCGACGAATGTGAAGCCAGGAAATCCAGTCAGGCAGACAATACCGGGAACGTGCATTATATAGGTGAAGTAAGGCGGGATAAACTAAGATTACAGTACAAGAAGTAGTGCAGAAAGTCAAGAGCTGTGACTCTGACTACAAAAACGGGGTAGGGTGGGGAAACCTCTGGATGCCAGGGACGTAATTATTGTACAGACGTGAAGAGGTGCACATCACAAAACGGTAGAGCCCTGGTGCTGGGTAGCTCTTTAGTAGCCGAATTCAACAGCGAGCGAGCGAGTAGTATATTTACAACCTTCGAGTGCAATAGAACGAACAGGTTTTAGCAAAACGATGTATAAGAACAG
The DNA here is from genome assembly GCF_943734745.1 of Anopheles darlingi. NCBI lineage: Eukaryota > Metazoa > Arthropoda > Insecta > Diptera > Culicidae > Anopheles > Anopheles darlingi. The sequence goes on from NC_064873.1 coordinate 260,605, forward strand.
ATAAAGGGCAAGATACAGCAGGAAATGCATCGAGAAAATGGTACAATACGTGGTGCCCCGTGGTAGACTCTTTTCTTTATTTCTTCACAAACACCAGGCATACGTTTTCGGGTGTAATGTCGTCGGTTACATAGCGCCGAAGGTGTGGTACGAACCCATGGCACTCCAGATACTGAATGCGCGCGATATCGAGAATCCGTTTGCACTTCCAGCCAATAGTTTCACGCTCAGCGCGTGTTAGCTGACAACGGTCGAGTTTCACTTCGCTGGCACCACCGTTAGCTGCCTCCTCCGCTCGCCGCTCGCGGCTCATGCCGGTACCGCAGACCGCCCAGCTCACCATGCGTACTAGCAGCTCGAACTCCTGCCGCCCGATCCCATTGGCCAGCAAGAAAGACTTACCGACGAAGCTACGCCAATCGCAACGATGATGACAGCAGAGGGCAAAGAGGCCTCCCTGGACCGGAGTGTCCCCTTCCTGTTGACAGCGCACCAAGCATCGTAAGGCAAGATCGGTCGCACCACCGCAGAGGTGCTTACCGATACCGATCGCTCGGCGACCGGTCAGCCCGTCCACCTTCTCCAGTGCTAGATCGGCGATGTCGGCCCGGATGCGCCGCACCAGCGTCCGGTCTTCGATTTTGTTATCGCGCTTATGCCGGTGGGAAGCGCGGTCGACCAACAGCACACCGCAGTTGCTAAGCGGTTGCGTCTGCACGATCTGGGCCACCCAGTAAGCTACCTGACCCTTACCGGCTCCGAACTCGACAAAGGTAGAACTGTCGCACAGGAAACCGTACTTTTCAAGCAGCCCGAGCAGGGCGGACGATTGGCGTAGGTGTTTCAGCGTCTGTGGCCCGTACTCGGTGTTGTTCAGCTCATCATCTAGGATCGGGTGACGGGGAGATTGCTCCTCGATTGGGCCCACCTGCGCATCGAAGATACGGTGCACCTTCTGAATTAACTCTCTCAACTCTTCGGCTGGCAGGGACGACAGTTTCTGTGCTGTAGCAATCTGAGCCCCCACTCTAGGCAATGACGGTTCTTCTTCCGGCTTCTGTTGCTGCTGCTCCTGCTGTTGTTCTTCAATCTGCTGAACAGGCGTGATAACTGTGGGCAAATCGTCATCGCAATTGTTGATACCAGGCACAATGAAAACCGGGACGGATCCTGGCGGACGGGCGTTGCAAATTTTCAAATGCTTCTCCAGTCTGACGGCTGCTACCGAATGCTTCGGGTCGAGTGGACACGGGATACGGCCGGTAGGCGGACCGGCGATCTCGGTAAATCCATCCGCAGGATGGGGATGCTCTGTGGTTGCTGCAGCAGGTTCGTGTTCACCGCAATACTCACGCCCTGGTCCCACGGTCATCTTGCAAAGGCGCTTCTTGCGTTGGACGTAGTACTTGCACCGCACTGACTGCGATGTGTCACCATCTCCGGTGGCCAGCTTCCGCTTCTTTGGTAAACCATCGTTGTCGCCTTGCTCGGCACTAGTCGAATTAGCTTCTTTCATGTTCTTCTCGGCGGAACCATGCTGAGCTATGTATGCACTGCTAAACAAACAAACATACGACGACGACGGCTGTCGTCTGCCCTGTCATGCGGATCCTGTCATGAGCAGCCATCATCAGCACAAACTCAAAGTAAATAAAAGTATTCTAAAATATTAGAAAATAGTTGAACTGTACTTCTCATAGCTGCAAAAGTGACAGTGGGATACCATTCAATCGGAAGGAATGAAACGCAACTTATTTTTCTTTCTTTATCTCGTATTCCTTTATCTGTCGAAATTATATTCACAGGTTTGAGCTACTATATATGCTTCGTACCAAGCAATCAAGAGCATTAGTGGCCTGCTCACACCAGGACCGTTCAATTCAATTAACATTCAAAAACTCTTTTTCAAATTTAATGTTTGTTATTATATATACTGCAGCTTTTTTTAATAAGATTTACTCTTTAAGCATACCTCAGACTCAGAGACATGTATGATGGCGAGTTGCCGCGAGAAAAAAAACGTCATAAAAAACCGAAGCAAGCGCAGTGCAACTGGTTCGCGCTCACATTATCTCGCAGGAATTATGATCATGATGTGTGTTTTTGTATGTGTGGATAGCGCCAAAGTAACCCACTTGGTTCATGGACCGCTAACTACCGGGTACATCTCTGCCGTCAGCCCAACTATCAGGGCCAGCTTGGGTGAAGCTAGTGTCTTCGGCACTGCCTTCGCTACATCGTCATCGGGCATAATCTGTTCAGAAAGGAAAAGCAGTAGTGCTATAAGAGAGAGTGATTGACTGAGGGGTGGTGGGTTTCCATACCCATTCCGTTTACCTTATCAACTATATGTTTTGCTACCAAACCGTCGGAACCAACGTAAAGCACAGAAAATCCGTCATACCACCTGAAAGAGAAGAAACAGAAAAGGGGTATGGTGGAAGAGAAGAATTAAATTTTAAAAAAACCTAAAAGACTATCGACTTCAGGATCCGATCCGTTCGAACAACTGTGTTTTGTCTACGTACGCTTCCTGTTCATCGAAGATTTCCTTCAGCTTCCACAGCTTGTACTTCCAAAACTGCAGCATCACTTTGAGTGCACTAATGCCGCGGATACGCCACCGCACCTTCACGCTGTTGTCCTCGGTGTGTTTGGTAATTTTGAGCACCTCGAAGGTAACGTAGGCGAACTTCAGGTGACCAACCGTACGCAGCAGCGCAATCTGCTTCACGTAATGGTAAAGCCCGCTGTAGAAAAACAGTAAAACGGAAACAAAAACACAAGGTAAAGTAGCATGATTGGTAATATATCCTCCCATACGTCTACCTACACTGTCTTCGTGCCGCGTATGTTGTTCTCGAAGATTAGGTTGGGGCTGTAGATCGAGTAGTCAAGTGGCTGGACGAACAATTTTGGCAGCGTCTGCGAGAGCACATGGTACACGCGGTGAAGCTGCTCCTCCGTCGGTGGTTGACTAGCGTTTGGTGCGGGCTGCGTGCGAAATGCAAACAGAACAAAATGATTGGAAGTGATCTATAGAAAAGATCGAGACACACAATTTATGCGATGAGTGCAACAACACTTACATCGCCTGATGTAGTCACTTTGCTGCAGTTTATTCTGGCCGTATCCAGTGATACAGATTCGGTCGTAGCTCGACGCAGCAGCATCTCGTCGCGCCGAGCGAATGCATTTCGAGTATTTTCAAATGCGTCGGTAGCAAATGCTGTCGATACGTTGGCCGCTGGGCACTCCCGTACCAGTTCCTAGGGCATTATTTGTTGGAAAAGGAAATGAGTATAGGGATGTATTATGCAACAAGACGGCAGTGGATAACTGATCCGAGGCCGGCCTCACCTTTGGTGGCGTGTGTTTCAGCAGCCTGCGCCCGTCGTCGTGACAGCCCGAAACGTACGAGCGAACGGTTTCGCAAGCACCGAACTGTACACGAAGACCGCAAACCCTGCCCAGCGTGGGACACCAGGACGATACGGCGTTGCGCAAACAGTAACTGGCCATCATCGTTGGCCCGAGGAAGGTGGAAGTTTCCCACCGATGTGGTGATCGTATTGGTTGCCTACTGTTGACCGTTCGATCGTCGCACAGAGCAGTCGGGGGCGGCAGCAGCAGCGGCGACGATGAAGGGGACGACGGATTCCGGCATTCCTTTTACAGCACACGAGGAAATGATGGACAGCGGCACAACGCACCGTGTGCGGTCACGAGAAATATAAACCACCAACACCGCTTGCAAGTGACATCTGTCAGCTGGTGCAGTGTTTTTGCGCCCTATTAACAAAAGTATGCAGCGTGGTCGCTTAATGTTTAAACGGAAAGTAAGGGGCGCATAAGCGGGAACTTCCAGGAAATTCAGAAAGATGACCGCTTATGGGCCCATTAGTGTCCGTTAAAACATTAAGCGGCCACGATGCATACCTTTTGTTAATAGGCCATTTTCCCCTTTTCACTCACTTTGACAGCTGGTTCAGGGCTTTCCAATCAACAATAAAGTTGCTTACGCTGCCACGAGCACCCACAGGTAAGAGCGGCCGCAAAGAGTTTACTGCAAATCTAAAGCAAAAACTATCGACATACGGAAAACCACCAGGTTTTCCTATTTTCCAAACCTCTGCGCGATAAGGACGACCACATCGCATCACTGGCCATCAGCCAGCGAGCATCCTGCAGACGCGAAGCGTGTGATGGCTTTTCCACCATCCGGTGCAAATCAGGGTAATGAGGGTTTCCGTCCCTGTGTATCATTGAGGTTTCCACCTACCTGTTCACCTTCGGTGACCTAACAAATTCTTCCTTCTCGCATTTCAGACTTGACGAAAAAAATTCTGGAAGACATTCAAATCAAAAAGCAGCTGCTGCAGAAGGGTGGTAACTCGACCTCGGCCGGGTTTGCCAACCTGTATACACCGTCCTCGGTATTCTCCGGTCCACAGGTAAAGCTCGGCTAAGCACTACCGACGTAATCCTTGTTGTGTTTTGGAGAACAGTGGCTCTAATCATTCGAATCTTTCCTTTGCTTCCCTCCTTTACCTCGTGATAATAACAACGCAGTACGCAGCCAACAACACCGGAGCACCACTGGCCACCGACGGGTGCGTGAACGCCGTGGCGAAAGCGGTCTGGAATCAGGCGATCACCCAATCGTTCGGGTCCTTTATACCTCAGGACTCTGTGTTCGGTAACTGCATCCTGCCCGTTCTACCGCGATACGAAAACCCACCGGCCAACTCTTTCAACAGCCCCTCGAAAACCTGAGCGCAGGTGGAACGGTCTATTGGAAGCGGCGTTGACGCTGGATAATACCCTGGGTCGCTTACAGCAGGATGGCACTTATTAAGCTTAAAACATTGGAGGAATATCTTCAGGGAGTGGACGATTTCGTCTCGCCTAAAGTGTGTCTGGAGCAGTACATCACCCCGTCGCATATCGCTAGCCAGGCGCTGTACGCGGTGCAGACCAAGTATGGCGACCTGGAGGGTCGAACGGTGCTGGATCTCGGCTGCGGGACAGGTATGCTTTCGATTGGTGCTGCCATGCTCGGTGCCGCTCTGGTAGTTGGAACTGAAATCGAACCGGATGCCGTAAAGGTAGATGCATAGCCTGTTTACCCCTCTCATAATACACAAACTTTCACTGCAGACCAATCAATAACTCCATCATACTCGTAGATTTTCCAGGAAAACTGCAATGGTTTCGATCTGCATAACGTTGACTGCGTGCAGGCAGATGTGCTGCAGCTCCGGGACATGTACGGTGGTAATCGCTTCGATACGGTATTGATGAATCCACCTTTTGGCACGAAACAGAATGCCGGTATCGATATGGATTTCTTGCGCACCGGTCTCGAGTTGGCACATGACGCCGTCTACTCGATGCACAAATCCTCCACCAGGTATATAGAGGCCCACATGGATGCCCACACATGTATTTGCACTTTCAATTCACTCAGATTTGTATTCATTGATGATCACACTTCTAGAGAACATATCACCCGAAAGGCTGCGGCATGGGGCATAAAAGGAACAGTTGTGGCCGAGCTACGCTACAATCTTTCCTCGTCGTACAAGTTCCATCGTCGTAGTAGTGTCGATGTAGCGGTGGATTTTTGGCGTTTCATACCGTCGTCGCCTGGCCCAAGGAAAACATCTTAAATTACAACGTATGCGGAGTAATAAAATTCGTTATCCTTACCGACCTCACGATAAACTGTGCAATGTCTCGTGCTTTTTCTCGTAATCTCTTCCTCTCTAGGTCGAGCTTCTAGCGCTTTATTTAAGGAAAATTCACATTTGTAGTTAGTTTAGGGGCGCCTTCGCATTGGTATATTTTTGTTGTTGTATCGCACATGTAAATATCATTGTTATTTCGATTTCGGGATAACTTCTGCGCCTTATTGAGTTCAAACCAACAAAAAAGAGATTAATACTAGGGACTAAGTAAAAAAAAAAAATAAAGGAACGATAATCGGGTCAGTGGGTGATGGTGGTCTGTCTCTGTGCACGGGTTGATGGGCCACGCTTTACCATTGTGATGTTGGATGATGAGGGAGAGGAGGGGGGAGGGGGATTAGTGGGGCTGTTGTTTTCCATAGCTGCCCTCAATGTCGCGTGCGACAAATAGCCGCACCAGAGCTCCTTGTCCCATTGATCCGCTAAACAAATGTTTTTATTAAATTTCAGTTCTAATCGGCCATTCCTCCCTTTGGCTGCCAAATCGTTACCGTGTGCCGCCACTGCAACCATTTCTACGTCGTACTTGAGCGGTGCACGCGTTTCTGTACGTGTTTCGCTGTTCTTCCTTTGGCTAGATATATAGGTTTATAACGCCTTGACTTCACTTAACAAAATTCTATCCGCGTGTACTCCGAACAACAAACTATCGAAGTAGATAATAAACTGGAAGGGAACGCCGGGCGCGAGGACACGACTTTGCGCCCCTTCGCGCCAGCTGTTTTCTTCTTCCGAGTCGAGCGCTCGACTCGTCCTGAGAGCTGCCTATTCCTTACCGCACTACAGCAGCTCCCAGTAATCTCCTATTTTGTTGTGCCTGTTGTTTTCCAGCTTCATATCTCTACATCTCACCATTCCTCACTGCCGTTTACATTACGTTTTCATTTTTAATTCGGTTGCTTGCGCTGCTACCGTCCTATCGCTTTATTTTAAGCAAGGAAGATGTATTTCATTTACATACTACAAACAAAAACAAAAAAACTTAAAGAAAAGAAAACAAGGATCAACTGTACATTTTTTCTGAGCTATTTGAAAACCAGCCAGTATAAGCAGGCTAAAGGAAAAATGGAAACGCAACAAAAGAACAGAACAATTACTACAGCATCACTTACAAAAGCAAAACCCCTCACTTTTGGGCTGAACGGTTCTTGCCTGTTTTGGGACAGTAGCCACCAATTTCTTTTCACACTCTCTTTTTAATGTTTTCAGTGTCGCTTTGGGTGAGTAAAATATGAGAATTAATGAACGAACGAAAATTTGAAAAAGGAATATCCATTACGTAAAGTTGAGCAATGGATATAATGGAGGAAAGTGCGAGCTCTGTCGCGATTGGATTCCTCTTTTGAAATTCTCTTAGGTTACTCCTATTGTCCCGGATCAGGAGGACCTTTGATTGCGGCACACTCTAGGAAGCAGGTCGGGAACTCACCCGTCAGAGTAAGTGCAACTAAGCCGGCTTCATTGTGTCACTAACTTTCCCTCTTTCTGTATCTCACCGTGCTACTGTCCAACTGTTGCTTGTGGTCAGTTATGAGACCTGTGACCTTCGCACTACCATCGCCTTTAACCAGTCTTTTCCATCTGCAATCACATTTTTAGCTATATGCAAAACCCTATTGACACAGAGCAAGCCCTTCAGGAAATTCGGGTCTGTTAATGTTTCCTCTGTAGAAATAGGGCAGTTCGTCGTGGAAAATTGGGGTTACCTGTCAATCGTATTTGTCTGTGATGCACATATACTCTGCTCCACCTGCTCCACGTCCGCGTCTTACAAGTTCTGCCACTGGGTGGGAAAGATGGTTTGCTGTGCCTCGTTGCGCCGCGTGATTTCCTCGTGTAAACCATGGCTGAGCCACATAAGATGCAGCTTCCGATAGTGCTCCTGGCACAGCCGCAACGGGTTTCCGCGGCGTAAACCCTGGTCCGTCTCACTGTACGCATCCAGGTACGGGGCCGGTATCAGGCAGCCCTTGTGGATACCGAGAATGAGCACTTCGGCCTCGCGCACGCGCAGAAATATACCGATGCCGGCACCGCACACATGCGAGTGATACGTGCACGATCCGACCGAGCTCTTGCCCAGCTCCTTCTGGCAGCAGAAGCCCTGAGAGCACAGGACCTCACCGCAGACCAGGCACATGGTCGGATTGCGCGAATCATCCCGAATGTTGTTCGGGCAGGTGTAGTTCGAGATGCTATTGATCAGCTCACTGTAGTCGTCCGGCAGGTCAATCAGTTGGCGCACGATGGGTTCGGCACGGAACAACGAGCCGGTCAACAGCTGCATCTCGCGTGCCTGCCGCATGCGCTGAATCTGGGCCACGTTGCAGTCGGCCACTTGGCGGAGAAAGGCATACGAGGGGCTCGTCGAGTCGAAGAAGCGCAACGGATTCGGCTCGATGCCGAGGTACGTGACCATGAGCGCGAAATCGTGATCTACCTCGTCGTTACACTTCGGTAGTTCGATATCTGTGATACCGTGGAACAGCAGACAGCAGCAGCGGAGCAGTGTCTGGCTGCGGAGGCGAATGTCGCGCAACAGACGCACAGCCAACCGACGCTCCGAGGCCGCGCACTCTCCTTCTTCCTCCGCCTTCTCCTTCTCCTTTTCCTTCTCTTCTCCTGCAGCGGCAGCGGCACCATTGCTGGTTACAGTCGGATCGTAGTACAGATTGTACTGGCGGTACAGGGCCGCTAGATTCCGTATGGCCTGTTGGTCCTCTTCGCTTTCCTCGACTTCTATGGTCGAGTCTGTCGCAGCCGGATCCGACATTGGCTCCGAGTCATCCGAACTGCACGTTGAGGTGACGAGAGTGCGTAGCACGTTGACAAGGAACACCGCCTGAACGATAGACTGATCGATAATGTTGCCGCGCGGCACCTGTCCGTCCAGCAGTGAGTAGAACAGTACGCGATGGGTCATGAACAGGCAGGTGTTAAGAATACCAAACAGGTCCCAGTCGAAGAAAGACGGTGACGGTTTGCGACCGAACAAGCGCTCATAAATGTCCAGCATGTAGGTGATCAGACTGGGCTGGAAGCCGATGCTCATAACCTGCGAGCTAAGCACGCACGAGACCCGCACGAGCCCGCGCAGACAACTCGAATGGCGGATCGATAGCTCAGACCCGAGCGGGCGCTCCATCACACGCAGCAACATCTCGAGCGATTTGATCGTGTATGAGCACGACATCCACACGGCTAGCACGTCCTTGAAGTGTTTCGTCAGCGGCGGTAGCGTTATCAACTCGCCGACCGTGCAGCTGAGCTTGCGCAGATACTCATAAACGTGCGTACTGATGCACGCTCGGGGCAGCTCTAGCGCGTTCGTCCAGTGCGCTGGCGTAAGCTGGATGGTTGGATGACGCTCCTCCAGTTTGGCCAGCACGGCCGTACGGAGTGGTTCTCGCGCCAGTTCGAACCACGGGATATCATTGATCATTTTTTCGTAGTGGTCGGCCGGCAGCTTCCTACCCCCTTCCGGTTCGTCCATCCCGTAATCGGCAAAGATGTTGCCTGTGACAGGCGCGACGTCATCCGCAAACATACCGGTTGGTGGTTCAACCACCTGTTCAGCCTCGTTGTCAACGTCGCCGTCGCCGTCGCCGTCACTGGCCGTGGGTTGAGCTTCACCATCCATTAGTATATCATCGTCGGAAAAATCTGGATATGTCGTCAAATCATCGCGCACGAGCTCCACTACCCCGCGCTGCCACTGCTCCCGGGGCGGAGTCGACGTCACCGGTGGTTTGGTTGGTTCATCCGTGAGTTGCTGTTCCGCCATCAGGTCGAGAAAGTCGGACATGAAGGCGTACCACGTCGGGAAGTCGAACAGCTCCGGTACCTGGCGTTGGGCTTCGTGCAACGCCGGATCCTTCAGTCCGTTCGGGATGCAGCGAACCGAGTCAAGCGGTGGGATAAGCGGGATCAAACAGTTGCTGAGAAAGCGACACAGCGGACACAGGAACTCGTGTTTCTCCACATCGAATAGGACCGGAGTACGATTGCGGTACGGGCGACGGTTCTCCTTCATCACCTCGTTGCTGAAGTACTTCTCGAAGCAGTTTGCGTGCATCACGTGTCCGCAGGTAGTGATGTGCGGCGACGGATGAATGTCTGCTTCGATGTACTCCAGCTTCCCCTCCTCGTTGACGTGCTGATAGCGCGACAGAACAGACGACGGTTGCACGAATGCAGCATACACCAGACAGTTGGTCGAGCGCGCCTCCAGGGTCGAATCCTCCGAGCAGAGGATGCATGTGTGCCGTATGTCAACTTTTCCCTCGTCCACACGCTCCGTCCACCGGTTCGGGCCCATACAGACGGGAGTGCTGGAAACCAGCTTCGTTTCCATATTCTGTACTGGGGCGTCTGTGTCGCCACCGATTGATCGCTGTGTTGCTGTGGTTGAAGTTGCGGTTGAGGTGGATGGCATCCAATCCATTTTTTGTTGCGGCGGCTGCTCATCGTCGGCCGATCCAGTCGCCTGCGCACACTCGCGCTCAAATTCGGCGGCTTGCGAGTCCCAAAACTTCTGCTGCATCTTCATCATATCCTTCATCGCTTTGGCGCGCCGTGCGGCCACCAGTTGCGCTCGCAGCTGCTTTTCGATCTCCTCAGCGCTGATAAACGGTGCACCTTCGCCTTCCTCCTGAGTGGCTGTAGTGTTTGATGCCTCCGTGTTCTGGTTGCCGTCCAGTTGTTTGTAGCGTTGGATGACCCACTGCAGCAAATCGCGTTGCGATTGGACCTAAAATTGCAATTCGAAATGTTTGATTAATCTGGCGACCGGAAAGCAAACCTAAAACTGTTGGCAAATGAGCTTAGGCAATAAGCTTACCCGCGGACTTCGAACTAATTCTTCGAGTTTGCCCAGTAAGTTGATCTTGCGACAACGCTCACCAAACTTCAGATACGGATAGTATCCGGTCTCCTCCTCTTGAATGGCGTGTCCTATCAGGTGCAGAATCTATCGTCAAAGAAGTACACAAAAGAAATGATCAACATTTGAAGAGCGTTCGTGGATAGATCGCTGTTGCATACCCGTTGCAGATGACCCTCGGAGAACGTAATGGACTTCAAGTCTTGGGCGCGCGTAAGCACCACATTTATGATTTCTAACATCACATCACACTGCAGCAGGTTGGGTATGATGCTGTGTGTGAAACAGAAACGAATCAGCGAGTTTTTTTTTATATCGGTTGCAATAGTGTGTTACCGCCTCTAATTACCTGAACGGTTGGGTTAGTTTCGGCAGAACCGGGGGAGGACAGCACACCAGCTCATTCTGCTCCTTGCGCCGATTGCGCTGCATCTCCTCCGATTTGGACTTCTCCTCCTTTGAGTAGTGGTAAAAGAAGAGGTTGTACCAGCTATAGTATTCCGGCTTGAGGCGATAAACACCCTTCTTGTCCGCTGCCGTCGGGCGTTCGAAAACGGCCACCTCCTCGAACACCGCTTCGATGGCCGTCTCGCTGTACTTCTCTTCGCTAACGGCCCGAGTAAGCTCAGAATGCGATAACGGATTAATACAAAGCTGTTGCACGACCTCCTTCTTGATGCGATCGTTGTCGGTGACCGCACCGACGCCAGGCACGTACCGCTCGCTAACAATCATGATGAGCAGCTCGAGCACCTCGTCCGCCATCAACATCGTTTGGCGCACGTGATCTTCCTCCATCGTGGACTCGGACAGCCGGCGCGGTGTCTCGGGCTGATCATTTGCCAACCAGTGCAGGAGTTTGAACTTGTTCAGCACGTGGATCAGAAATTCATTCGCTTCGATCAGGGAGGCACCGATCTGTAGGATCACGATATCCCGATCGAGCATCTCGTATCGACACTTGACGCTGCGGTAGAAGTACAGCTGGTTCAGCAGCGCGTACCCATTTCGGCGCCACATGTTGGCGAACACCTGCGACATCATGGTGCGGGCACATAGCACCGGCTCAATGATCTGCTCTGGCGCCGGACGCTCGGGAATGTTCGGCGCAATCGTATCGTATGTCAGCCCGTAGCGCTCCATCTCCAGATAAAGACCAGCAAAGAGGCGCGTGAGTGGTAGGTGCACCGACACCGGCATAAGCGAAACGTCGTACGCAAAACAGGCGACGCTGTGATCGGCAACCTCACGCATCACGACACCAGTCGACTGCACGTTGAACTTCGCCTCCGTGAGCGCCGTTAGCAGCATCCGGTATACTTTCACCAGCACGATCCGGTCGGTGGCGCACCACTCGAGCACGAGCGTGATCATGTGGGACAACTTCAGGTGTAGCGTGAAGGCCGTCTCCCATTCCGGCTCGTACTCCATATGCTGCCCCATCTGACGTGTTGCCGAGTCCATACCCTGCATACACTTGAGCAGACGAATCAGAATCTGTACACCGTGCAGGAAACCACCGCGCAGCTCCTGCGTCCAGCTGCCCTCCTCCGGCGGGAAATTGAGCAGATACTTCAGATCGACCAGGATGTAGGCGGCCCGCTTAAACACGTTCATCGAGGACGTGTTTTTGGGGAACTGTAGCATATTCTGCTTGACATGCCGATCGATCGCCTCGGTGTTGAACGTGTGCATCAGCTTGAAGAAAGCTGACTCCTGCGCGATGAGATAGTGCGCAATCGAGGGTACAGTGAACAGCTGCACGCTCAGTGACACAATCGAGAATGAGTGATAGTGATCGTCGCGGATGAAGTCCTGCATCAGCGAGGTGTAGAGTCGCGTGAAGACGATCGCGAGCTCCTTCTTGTGTTCGTACTCCATCAGCATACCGGCGATGAGCAGCCGGTGCCAGCAGGTGCGAGCCGATTTCCACAGCTTATGGTCGTTGCTCATTATCAGACGTAGATAAGATAAGACATGACATGGATAATTGAATTCTTCCGCAAGAATGGCGCGAAACGTGCTGTGAATCGTCAAGAAGTCCTGCATCCTGTTAAGGCAACGAAATAAGCAAATTGAAAATGTAATTGGCTGCCAGTGCACTGATGATGATGCTGAACACTGCTGCTGGCTTACCAGTTCAGGATTTGCATGGCGAGATGCTGACAAGCTACCTCATCGCGGTGCAATACCGTCACTTTGAGCGGCGAAGGCTTAGTGCCCATCGACGACCGTATAGCTTTGTTTTCAATATCATCCTTCAGCTTGCAGCATACATCGAATGGGGCACACTTGACGACAGCCCGGCCATCGCGATCGATACTCGTCACGTACGCGACGGCATCCTTCTGCGAGCACTTCACAATCGACGTCAGGGTCTGGATAACCTATGATGATCGCGACACGGTAGGAGAAGAAAATAAAGATAAATTCAAGCTCTGCTGCTAATGGTGTCTGTAATCGGCCTTCATTCCCCCCCCCCCCCCCCTCTCCCTACCCATTACAATTCCTCTCAGAGGAATTGGAATCCTAGTGCGCGTATTGCGCCGCTTACCTGCTCGAATGTGTGCGTTTCATCGTTGTAGAGTATGGTGCAGTGGGTATTTTCCTCATCGTCCAGCCCGATCAAGCTGCCATCGCTGTGCATCTGCAGGACGCGCATGCAGTAGTCCAGTATGGCACGAAATACGAGCTTGCAACGTTGTTGGATCGGTTCGGGTAGTGGTGTTGCCTCACGGTTCGACGTATCCTGTTCCGCACGGGATTGCTACAGTGTTGATAAGATTTGTGTTTGTATGTTAAAGAAGTAATATACTTTCCCTCCTCCCCCTCAAAAAGTGAAACAATCAAGATCGGACACAAGCGTATGTGCGCATGTCGCCGAGCCATACACGCCACTTACATTGTGATCATCGCACACAGGATCCTTCTTCCAGGCTTCAGGGTCACCGCAATCGCAACAACCACCACCGCCCGAGGTTGCCATTTTGTATTTGTGCTCCCGATGAGAGGATTTCTTGAAGCACGACGAGCACAATACACACGTACCATCCATGCCTGGTTACCGTCATGCCACGAGAGAAAGGGAAAACCAGTGATGAATCATAACAAAAATCTAACCGGATAGCGGTGGCCGTGCACTTACTGCATTCGCGGCAGCTGTAGGTCGGTTCGCCGATCTTGAAGACTCGACCGCACACGGAAGAAACGTTGTCTGTCGATTTTAGATGCTCCAAGTACTTGTCCGGTTCATCCGGGCAGATGAACGATTCTAGAACGTGCTGCACCTTGCTCTTGAACAGCTGTTCGTCGATCCAATACGGTTCTGGAAGAGAGAGAGATTGTGAGTGCTGGTCAGTTCGAGGTCAGGATGTCGTATGCAGAATCTTGGGCTTACCATGTGCGAAGACTGCCTCCTCTGTCGGTGCGACATACTGTTCCTGGGGCTGTGCTAGGACTCGGGCTGTCTGCCGCAAGTACTCGATTATGGCGGTGGGAGTAAGGCGCTGCAAGCTGCACAACTGGCGCCACTCGTTCACCAGCTCACGCTCCGACACGTCCATGCTTGTTGTGTTTTAGGTGTTTCGTCTATGCTATATCCTATTGGTCCTTGCTTCTGTTTTTCTGCACCGCCAGTAAAAGAGGATAGGGAGGGAGATCAGAACGAAAGAAATTGAACGCAAGCAGCAGAATAGAGAAACAAAAGACAAAAGAAAAACGAGATCAGCAAACAACAAAAGAAGAATGGCTTTGGTTGTTTTTTGTTGGCTGCCTGCCGCGGATGAAAGGAACATTAGATGGAGAAAAGCACATACACGAGCGCGCGCGCACACACACGCACACACAACATACAATACATTTTTTCATTGGTGCCTGCTGTCTTGCAAGCGCGACGATGACGGCGGCGATGAAGTGAAAAGTGAAAATCCGTTTTTAATGCGTCGCCCTCTCTTCCTCCCTGCTCATCTACAAACCCTTACTTTTCTCGATAAACCAACACGCACATCACGAGCTGTGCATGCTCTGACAGGTTCAGGCCTGTGTTGCTGCGCGATGCACCACGGCCATCATCAGCCCGAACTAATCACTGATGGTGGTGCCCGTGGTTCTGGCGAGCATTGCTACTTTGTCTCGATGAGACTAGTATGGCGCGCGCGCCATGCTTGCATCCTCGGCGGACGGAATTTGCAAACAACGGCACACCGCGACCGAGGCCGACACAGAAAGAAACGTTCCCGAGGAAATCATTATTACTGCCTACCCCTAGAGCTGGTTTGCGTTTTGCGTTTTGTCACTTCCGACAGCGCCAGTTGCACAAAGCAGGGAGGCGCGCTGCTGCGAGACGAAGCAAGATGGAGCACCAAGCGCCGTGCAACCTTCGGGTAGGAACGGAGAAACCTTCCTCCAATCTCGAACGAAGAGAACAATGCACACAGCACACTGGATTTCGCGTTTTCCCTGTGACCAAACGTGTACGGACACGAATAACTAGCCCTGCGAACGTTTTATTGGTCCTCGTCGTTCCGCATTGACGGTGGTTCAGATGCTGCAGCTGCTGCGTTTTCTGATGCAACCCGCTCGCGGCCAATGTTTGGAGACCTTCGTTCTCGCAGCCCCCAGGTCTGTGTTTTCGCTTACCTTATTCCTTGCACCTTGAAAATACCGAATGAAGCAGCAGCTTTCCCTGACCTCCCTAGGCCCTCGCACGAAACTTTTCGAAGAATGACACCTTCTTCACCGTGTCGTGTGTCACAAACATTCGAGCTGCAGTTGGCAGCTGCTGTTTCGAACAGTTTGATCAAAAGTCGTGCACTTTTTCGGGCAGCATGTGGGCAACCGCCACAATTCGACCTCGCAACGAGCCGGAACTTGCAAATATAATTCCACGGAGTGTCTTGCAAATAATTGATAACCAATTTAGAAAAGGTACTTTCGAAATTTTGCTCTACCGGTGGCAGGGTATTGATGCGATGCGATTCGATGTGCGATAGTTTTTCCTTTTTGCGTTGGGGATAGACACACCTTGGTAGACGCTCGAGCTGGATTTACCTTGGGAGGCCTGAAGCTGTCAGTGGCCAGGCTCGGGGGCATCTTATGTAAAAACATTTGCGAATAATCCCGACCGATCGACCCGTCGCTGGTGTGAATTTGCTGGTTTTGCAGGAGTTTCTGCGTAGATAAAAGTAGGTGTGCGATATTCCTAGCCTTTTAAATACCGCCGTCACTAACATCTGGTTTACTCGGGATTCTGGGATCCATCTCTCCCTCTAGGGACTTTAGCGCTCTGCTCTAGTGTGTGTCGCTATGTTGGCCGTGCGCCCGATGCTGTCCAGGGCCCTGTGCCTGCCTGCGGTGAATGGTACCGTGCAGGTGCTGCCATCGGTTCGCTCGAAAGCCACCCTGCCGGTGGTGGAGAAGGATAAGCCGGAAAAGCTGCCGTACTCACCGTTCGGCACAAAGCAATCCAGCTGGGCCGACTGGACGGTGGCCCGTCTAGACGACGTGCTCAACTGGGGTCGCAAGGGTTCGATCTGGCCGCTGACGTTCGGGCTGGCGTGCTGCGCCGTCGAAATGATGCACATTGCCGCACCGCGCTACGACATGGATCGATTCGGTGTGGTGTTCCGTGCATCGCCCCGTCAGGCCGACGTCATCATCGTGGCCGGTACGCTGACCAACAAGATGGCACCAGCCCTGCGCAAGGTTTACGACCAGATGCCGGAACCGCGCTGGGTCATCTCGATGGGCAGCTGCGCCAACGGCGGCGGCTATTACCACTACTCGTACTCGGTTGTGCGCGGTTGCGACCGTATCATCCCGGTCGACATCTATGTGCCTGGCTGCCCGCCCACCGCCGAAGCCCTGCTGTACGGTGTACTGCAGCTGCAGAAGAAGGTGAAACGCATGAAGACACTGCAGATGTGGTACCGCAAGTAAGCGATGCCGGGATGGGAATGAGCGCTGTCGTCATTAGGTAGGACGCGCGTGCGCTGTGCTGTGGAGGGTTGTAGATTTTAGAGTATGCAGAGAAGAAGAAATGGAGGGAAGGCGAGGAGTTCAAATTTCAGTCAGACAAAAAGGGTCGGCGATGCGACCACCAGCGGTGCATCTTAACGAGAGGACATCCATCGATGTATCTCCTGGACACCTTACGAAAGGGGAGATGGACTTGGGGACCAGCTGATCGTACGAATGGACCACGACAACTGCGAACCGATCATGAGGTGTTCAATATCCCCCCTTTGAAGGAGCTGCACGTTTCGCCGAGCCATGTATGTTATATTATATGAATAAAACGAGTCCGTTTCAACTAACACTATTGCACCGTTGTTGCGATGTCAGATTTGTTCATATTATCAATAGTTGTCTAAATTGGGATACGCTTGTCACACCATATTGTATAACTGTGCTCAAAAGCCCCGGCGTGGAAATGTTTTTCTTATCGTTGCGGGTAGCCAGTAAAGCCAGTAAAACACAAGAGAATTCCTGGTTTTCGTTATATTTAGCAAGCCTTTCTCTCCACTCCATGCCAGCTTTGAAGCTTGTTTTTAAAAATGCAGCAAATCAAGCAGAATATATTCCAATGATGGCGTTGGGATACCGATGTTCCTTTTGATTTTGATTGGAAACATGCTGGAAGCAATGCGATGAAACAGCTTAACTTGCACAAAACAGACATAAACGGTAAGAAGAAAAGCCGACGGCGGTTGATGTCCACACTTCCCGCACCACACCGATGGCATCTCCTAGCTGATAGCTTACATTACCCTAAAACTAGTGGTTATATTATGCTCTTAACGTTAATATTGATGATCTGTTTCTTTTGTCATATAAAGTAGTAGATATATTAGATGGGTTTTTCTTTCTTGTTTTCGTACTGCCGATTTCGTGAGGCTAGAGTAATAAATTAGCTACTAATCACTAGAATTTGCGCGCATTGCATTGATCGATAGGGTCAAACCAGGTTTCGGGAGCGTCAAAAGTTGCCGTACATTGGGAGCGACATCTTCGGGATCCGCTCGGTGGCCAGTGGCGATTGCTGGAGCGGTTGCTGCCCCTCTGGCTCTGGTGGCGACCCGATACTGCTGCCGGTCTCGCTTTGGCCAACCGCGCCGCTCCGCTTGAGAGCCCAGGACGAGACGGGAATGTGCGGACCGTTGCCAATTGGCGTTGGACGATCGAACACGAAGGTGCGTTGACGGGCTTTGGTGCTGGCCTTCACAACCGTCGGCTTTATACCATTCTCTGCTGCAGGTGCTGTTTTCGCAGCTGCTGCAGTTGCCGCTGGTGATCCTGCTAGTTTGTTTTTCATTTTCTCGTACGGTGCACCGGGCGTGGTACGAGACTTTTCCCCGACGATCCCTCCGCCCGGCCTACGCTTACCGAGTTCGCCCGATGCAATCGATGGGCGTGCGATCTTTTGGTGCACTGACAGCAAAGGGGAAGACACGGTCTTACCACCTTTCAATCCAGCATCGCCTGGAAAGGTCGGAGGGCGAAATAGCTTGCTGTTGGCCTGGTGCGGGGGCGCTGATACTGCCAAAGAGATACCCGGGAGGCACGATTTTCGGCCACCTTTCAAGCCGTTCACGGACCCAGCGGAAACGGTCCCATTCATTGGTCGCGCTGGAGTGCCATTGCTGTCGCATGACCGTACCGGAGATGGGGCACCGTTTAGACGCCGCTTACCTGCTTCCTGGACTACTGGTGGCTTTGGCTTATGACTTGGCACCGTTATGTGGGGCTGTTGTCTAGTGGTGGTGGTTCGATAGCCGGCTGGCTTGTCCTGACCGACCTGTGCCGATCGTTGGGTCGCTGCAGCTGGCTTCAGTTTCTGTTGCGAGGAAGCGGCGACCGTACCACGACCGGTATACGGGACCGGGATCGAACGATGTTTCACAGGGACTGTCTTCGCGATCGATGAGGTTGTAGCAAGCGGTTTCAATTGCTTCACGAGATGAGGAGCCCTTCTACTGCTGACGATATCCTAGAGAGACGGAAAAAGAGAGAACGAGAGAAAGAGAGTGTGTGTGAGTGATATTGCAATGTATGTGATCGGGCCAATTTAAGCTTACCTTCGCTGTAGTCGTGGGAACGCGGTTCGGTTTACTGTCGGTCTGGTCGATCGTTTCATCCGTAGGCGAGCTGATGGATTGTCGATGTGCATCGTCAATCCGATCCTCTACCACCATCTCCACGGTCTGATCCGTTCTGAAGTATTCCGTGTGCGATACGAGCCGCTCGGTTAGCCTTTCAACGGACTGCAGCATCAATTCCGGGTCCTTATGCTTTTCGATGGTAGCAGTCGCCGCCAGTGCTTTTATTACTAGCCCCTCCTCCTTTGATTGCTCAAACCCATTCGCTGCCGGCAAAGAACATTCCGCCGAGCAGGAGCGTAGATCGCCTCGGGTCACTATTGCCATTGTCGTCGTCTTCGCCGGTACCCCGAGACCTGCTACGGCCGCGTGGCTGTCGCAACTGCCAGCGATGCCGGAGGCGACGAACGGTTGCTGCAGCAGCTGCTTCGGTCGCTGCTGATGCTGATTGAAGCGCGCGTTCGTTGATTCGCTGGTGGTCGCCACCAGGCTGTGGTCGGTGCCGGGTACGGCGACGTTGCAGCTTCTGCTGCTGATGAAGCTGGTGCAGTGTGGATTGCTGTAGTAGTTGCTGATTATGGTGCTGGTGGTAGTGATGTCGGCGGTGTTGGCGCTGTTGATGGCAAACGATTGATGATGATGATGATGACGGTGCGTTGGGGCCGGAATGTTCGTGCTGCACGGTGGCCTCACTGTCGGTTCCCTCTCTCCCACCGTCGCCACCGCCGATGAGTCGCTTAAGTTGAAGCTGGTTGGCTGAAGATTTGCGCGGAGCCCTGCTACTACGCCTGCTGATGATTCGCATTCGGCACCGGCAACCGATGACATCACAGGCGTAGTTTGCACGTTTTTTGACAGCCTCTCATCGTGAGTGGGCCGCCCCGCGAGTAGCAGCGGCAGTTCGGCGGGCGGCCGTGGACGCACCTGCTGCGCGGAGTGTGAGAAAGTAGACGGGCCGGCATTTTGCGGACGACACCGCACTGGTACCGGCGCTACATAGGAGGAGTCCGACGACACGGCCACCTCGCCGCGCCCCGTACCCTTGCGCTGCATACCAGCGTAGATGCACTCGGTCAGCAGCTCATAGTCATCCTCGTGCGGCTCCGAGATACTTTCTGGTGGATCGGGATCGTGGTGCTGTCGGTTGTTGTCACCAGTGCCAGTGTTAGTACCATACAGCATGCCAGCCTGAAACTCGTACCCTGTGATGGGACCAAGTTCGGTCATCATGCAGGCTCCCTTCATGCCCGACTCAATCGCCTGCTCAAGCAGCGAATCGTTAGCTGGATCGTTCGCGAAAATCGAGTCTATGGAATCGATAGAGTCTCCATCGCCCTCACCATCGATGTTTGACTGCTCCGGTGGCAGTGGCAGTTGTTTCCTCTTCTCCTGCTCCTCTTCCTGTTCCTCTTGACCGGTGACGATCGGGCGGGACACAAGTGTCTCAGAAGCGACGCGCGAGGGTACACCACTTGTTTGCGGATCGATACACGGGAAGTGATAGTTTGGTGTGACCCCGGAGCGGTTCTGTTGCTTCGAGCCGATACCGGCAGCAATCGCTTCGTCCAGCAGGTGATCATCGTTGTCAGATTCAAGCGAGAGCGAGCTTAGCGAATCGTTTCCTCCCCGCCGGTGCACGATCCTGCAACAGAATAGAAAGCGTAACTGTAATACGGGAGTTAAGTGAGTGCTGGCCACTGCAGATGCAGCATGCCTTCCTACCTTTCACTATCGTTAAGGATACCAGCGTCGGAGCCCACCGTCAGCTCGGAGAGCCCCGATATCGTTGAGAAGTTGCAGGGACTGTCCTCAAGCTGGTACCGGTTGCACTCATCGTTGGAGAGCACCGGCAGTGGCAGTGGTATCGCTGCTCGCATCATCCCAATCGGATGCTCCTTCTCCACCAGCTGTAGTCGGTCCCCGCGTTGCAGTGGTTCGGCTGATAGTTTCAATTTCGGCATTCCACTACGAATACATTCCTCCAGCAGCAGATCGCTCTGGTCGGCCGTCTCGCCCGTCGAACTACTGTCATCGGAGTCCGAGCCGTGGTCACGCAATCGCAACTGCTCGCCACTAGACTGGCGGCTGCGTAGCTTAGGTTCGCTCGCATGGTGATGATGGTGGCGGTGCTGCTGCTGCAGCTGCAGCTGCTGTATCCCGTTTGATCCTTTGATACCGAAGGGAATGCTCGGATGAGACTTGCGTGCCACTACGCTGCTCATGCCAATACTGATACAAGATGCTAGCAACTCCTCGTCGGCACCCTCGTCCGAGTCTCCGTCCGAGGCAGGGTCGCACTCTTTCTTCTTGCGCGCGTCGGAGTCAAACGTTATCGGTGCTGCTGGTATGGTAGCCGAGCAGAGTGGATTGGGCAGTTCCGGTGGTCCAGTCTGCTGCCGCTCCCGATCATCCTCGATGCTCAGGTTGCTGAGGCTGGTCGCACAAGAAAACAGAGCCGGTGTGTGTTCCACCTGGAAAGTGACGGTCGTAGCATCGGCGAAGTTGCTCACCATCGGCAAATGCAAACCCTCGGGAATCTTCGGTGTGTGGTGCTGGCCAATGCCGCCGCTGACACCACTGACTCCATTACCACCACCTGCACCGACAGCAGCTGAGCCCACTGTCAACGAATTGATGGCCTCCGGTGGCCGACACTGCGAGTTCCTTGGCGAATGGTCAATGGTTTGCGTGGGAGAGTCCGGTAGCTCGGACGGCGAGATCACACCCGACGCCAGCCGGCTGAACTCACTCACGATCGAGCTCTTGTCATCGGTGCAAGCCGGTTCCGCGCTCGATAGCGACCCCATCGAACTGGTGCGCGAGAACATCAGTGGCGTCTCGTCGGCGGTGTTGAGGAAGGACACGGACTTGCTACCGGGACCGGTCACCACCGTTTCGACCACTGATGCTGCACCACACGGTACACCAGCAGCAGCGTCTGCCAGCGTTACTACCGCCTGCTCGGTTGCCTGCTGCACGCCAACGACGTCGACCGGAAGCGCTTGAGTTGTGCTGCTCGGCGTTCCGTCCAATGCACCAGCAACCGATGCGTCGACGGTACCCATCACCGTCACCACGCCCTTATTACTCTCGCTGACCAGATCGACCAGACTGAGAGAGGCGTCACGGCTAAAGTCGGGTGTTCCTTCCTCGCAGTAGTTGTACGGTTTGTCCGGGGTATTGCAACCAAGATCCTCACCCACACGGTCTATCGCAGCAGCTGATCGGACGATTCGGCGAGTGGCGCCGGATTCGGTGGTTACCATATCACCGGTGACAGTACCGACAACCACCAACACACTGCCACTACCGCGCTGCATCGCTATCGGGATGGGGTTCGATTTTGGAACGGAAGGAGTGGCGGCGCCGGTGGTGATCTGGGTGACGTGCGCTTTGCTGGGAGTGATCGCCACCGAGCGCAGGTCGCTCATTGAGGTGGCGCTCGAAATGATCTGCGGTGTGCCCTCGGTGTAGTAGCACTTGACCGAATCCTCCGGGATCAGCATGCCAACCACGGTGCCGCTGCCTCGACCGTACGGCGGTGCACCGTTCTCTACGTCCTCCTCTTCCATTGCTTCCTCCCGCTCCTTGGCCTCGTCGGAATCGAATTGATTTTCGGCGTAGCGTAGCGAGTAGTCGGTCAGCTGGTCGATGTCCGTTTCCTGGTAGTCGTAGCTGGACGACTGCTGATTGAGATCCACCACATCCGACAAACCGTAGTTGATTGGCTGTTCGACCGGTTCCCGATCCGAGCCGATCGGATCGCTCTCGTCATCGTCTTCGTCCTCCTCCGATCGTACCAATCCGAGACATGGATCCTCCGCCTCCTCTTCCTCTTCATCCTCATCGTGTTCACCCAACTCGCTTCTCCCTGCAGCACAGCGCTTCTCTCCGATGCTCTGCTCCTCCTTCTCACCAGCGCCACCGGTGCCCTTCTTGATGCCGTAGTATGCACATTCGAGCTGCTCCTGCTCCATCGCGCGCTGGCGCCGCACGTTCAGACAGGGTAGTTCCTTTTCCTCGACAGCTGCTACTCCTGCTGCTGTTGCCACTATCGCGCTTCCGGTAGGGGGCTTCGCGGGGTCGAGGTTGTCACCGGTCGCTGTTGCAAGCATTGCCCCCATTGGTTCGCTCGGCCTCACCTGCTGTTGCAGGTTGCGCAACGCGAGTCGGGAGCCGTTGGAGATGATATTGTGCTTGCTATAGATCAGCGAACGCAGCATTGGTATGGCGCCATTGTCGCGCAAAAACTGCTGATCCTCGGCACTGCCGTTCGATAGGTTACCGAGCGTGCCGCAAGCATTACTGACCACCGTCAGGCTCGGTGACTTGAGCTGACCGAGTAGCACCTTCAGGCAGTTCCGACCGCGCAGCACCTGCCGGTAGCGCTCGCTGTGCGCGATGTGATTCGAGATGTTGCGCAGAATCCCGCCAGCATTCTCGACGATCGCCATCGTCTTACTCGGTGCCTCGTACGTCAGCAAGCCGGCAAAGAACTCGATCGCACCGTCCACCTCGCAGATGTGTGCCCGATTGTGGGCGCAGTGGTTCGACAGATTCCACAGCGCAGACAAGATGGATTTCAGTGTGTTCTCGACGGTACAGCGCATTGCGGCCTCGGTAAGAATGTGCACCGTGCCGATTTCGGCGAGCGTTTTCTTCGTCACTGCATCGGCTCTCCAGGAGAGATTACGTAGGACCGATGCCGTCACCTGGACGAGCTCGGGGCGTGCCAGCTGAGCGACGAGAGCTCGCATGAACTCGCGGTTCGCGCACAGCAGCGCTTTGTTGTTGCCCTGGCCGAAAGTTAGGTTAGTCAGTACCATGCTGGCGTAACGCCGCAGCTCGATGTACATGCTGTTGGGGCTGGAGCTGGTAGGATCAGCAGCGGATAGCGTTCCTTCGGTGACGGTGGCTGGTGCGACAGCCGTGCTACTACCATGCCCTAACTGGTGGTCTAGTTGGATTAGTGTGGCGATAGTTTGCAACGCCCCGAACTGACACATGGCTCTTCGGTGGTCCTCGTCGTAGCTGATTTTGGCCAGCGTACAGATCGCCTGTATCGGACGACGTTCCTGGTCGCCCGTTCCGCCCGCACGTGCTGCAACCGATACCTGTACGCCCGGCCCTGAATCCGAATTAGTAAGATGCTGGTGCTGTTCCTTCAGTGTTTCGGTATAATCGATCAGATGGTCTACCAGGCGGAGGACTTTGAGTTCACGGCGGGCCACCGTACCCTCACCATTCGCCCGAATCACGTTGATGAGGGCGAGCCGCGCATTCCGGCGCGCCTGCTCGTTGGGATCGTTGTGAACGATGTGCACCAGCACCGGTACGCAACCGGCTCGCCGAAGAGCCGTACATTTCTCGTCGTTGCGCGACAGCTCGAGAAACTTGCTAGCCATCTCGGGCACGTTCGGCGAGCCGAGCATGGCTAGCAGCGAGTACACGCACTCCATCTTCGGTCCCACCTCGAGCCCGGCTACCGGATCGTCCATGTATGTTGGTGGCTTGTGATGAACGCGATTTCCAGCGGTTCCGGCTCTGTGCTGCCGCTCTTTCAGGGGCCACGTACCACCAAACGGTGAGTCGGTACGGCTGCTTGCATTCATGCCTGGAACAGTGCCACAGGAAGCATTCATTGGCAGAGCTGCTAGTGGGACACTGCTAGACAACGAATGGTCGACACCCTCACCATCTGCGACCGTTGCGACCGTATCATTCACCACACGGTCACAATGACCGAGTGACGGATGCTCCTCCAGTGGCGGTGGTGGTGGTAATGCTGAGTAAATCGATAGGGTATGACAGTGACGCCGTTCCAACACCAGCTCGGCTGGCGGGTTGTTGTCGTAGTCCAGAAAGTGTGGCTTCCGGACCAACCGATCCTCGCCGAGCGGATCGTCGAAGATGTCCAGCTCTGCCATACACTGTTCCAGCTCGCGCTCATCCAGGCAGCTCCCCGCCGGATGCCCAGTCGGTGACTGGTTTCGTAGCGATCCGGTTCGCTCCCTCTCCATCGCTCCCGTCTGAGACATGCGTCAGGCGGGCTACTCCTGCTGTTGCAGCTACTTCTACGGTGCTGTTGGTGTGTTCCGTTGCGAATCTGTGCACGCAGGAGTTGCTGGCCTCCCCCCCCCCCCCCCCCCCCCCTCCTTATGCTTTGGCAGTGTGAAGCTACTGATCACGAAAGACGGTACCAGTGAAACAAAAAAGTCGAGCGAACAGCGCCATTTGATGGTCGATCGGCCAGTTGATGGGTGTTTGCTACCACTTCAGCTCCGGATGGTGTTTGCTACACAACGCTCCTGCGGCCACCCACCACCCTTTGTCGGCAGGAGCCTGCAGCAGTGTCCTCGGTCGTTTGGAATTGCTAGAACAGCAACGAAGCGAGTGAATAGGAGATTAACCGGACGCGAGACCTACCCGCACCGCACAAGCCCCTTACCAATGCCTTACCTTCTATAAATCACACGCACAGCCTGGTACGCGTCCAATATGGACTCGGGAGTTTTGCTTTCCACAAACCCTGCTCAATAATTGGCGTTTTGGCAAACGCCGCGAAAACAATCTCGGAAGCTCGGAACACTCGAGGTGATTACAGGGACTAAACAATCGTGCAGCCCATAATTACAGCTGCAATCGTCCAGGACACAAAACACGGTAAGGATTCACCACCTCCCCCGACAGAACGGTTATGGGTGAAGAGAGGTATCCTAGAGCGTTTTTGCACCGACCACCAATACCACCGCAGCGGCGCACACACGCCCAAAAACCCAATCGGGAGGATAAATAATGCGGCCCTAACCCGACACTTTTGTGACCGCGATGCGAGCGCGTTTAATTTCTGCGCTCTTTTTCACGGGCCAAAACGATAAAAACGAATTCTACCCCTAGGCGAAAACGATAAAAACGAAATCTACCCCGAGGCGAAAAGGCGAAAAGGCGAAAACGAGGCGAGAATGAACTCGAAAATGAACAAAAATGAATTTGTCGCCTGACGGGAATAGGCACCTTAAATTGTACATATTATTTTTGGCTTTAATTATTTTCTTCTTTTTACCATTTCCATTTTATTTTCGAGTATTACAAATATGAAATATGGTACATGGTTGGTATCATAGGAGGTAATAGATCTGCCGACCAGGAGGATAAGCCATAGACAAAGCAAATGCAAATCTTCTGAATCCTTGCAATTAATACAGCTTGTTTGTATTGCTGCACTAGCGCGAATTTCAAGGCTCACTATTTCGGATAGACGAGGCATTCATTCAAAACAAGCAATTTGAGTGAAAAATGAAGACAAGTCAATGCTCATGGTGTACCTATACTTGTTTTACAAATCATTACCTATACCCAAATCAAAGCCAATGATGTGTGCGCCACGTGGTGCTGAATATTGCGGATCCCGTTTTTAAGGAAAGCCGCTCGGAATATCATTTTATTAGTTGCCTCATTGCTGCTAAAGGTCAGTAATAGTAGTAGTTGAGCATCGTTATTTCACTAAATCGCACTAATAGTGTGCTGCTGCCGTCGTCGTCGTCGTCGACGAGTTGTGGTACCCAGGGGTATGAGTATTCCAAAGCGAGAGTATGTTTTGGCTGTAGGGTGGGAATAGGGTCGCGATCGTTCGTCGGTGTGCGACGGCGGATCTTAATTGTGAGAACATTGTAACAACTAAAAACTCATGCTAGAGGCAGTAAGGAAAGGAAGGGAAGGTAGTAGGGAAGTACAACAAAATACAATAACGTATGGCATCCGTTGGGTCAGCGCGCATGGCGTTCCTTGGCGGCGTCTGGGGTCTCAATCGTTGCACTGGTTCGTTTCGCGCTTGATCGGCCACAGGCTGCTGAGATTGAGTGTCAGCATCTGGTCCGGTTCGGTGGCCGGTTGCTGAGTGCCGGCGGCCGCCGCTGCTGCTGCTGCCGCCGCTGCCGCTGCTGCCACTGCTGCCGCTGTCGTCGCGTGCCCACTGGAGGCATTGGCAGCAGAGGAGGCGACCGCCAGGTTGGTCGCTTCGAAGGAGGCCCGGGTGGCGGCGAGCGTCGCCGCTAGCTTCATCGTTTTGTAGTCCTTGCGAAGGTGCTGCCGGATCTCCGTGTGGCAGTGCTCGTTGTTCGTGACGATGATGTCGCCAGTATCGGTGGTGGTGACGCGCGCCTTGCAGTTGTACTTTCGCGACAAATTGCACTGCCAGTACTTCTTGTCCTTGCGTATGTACTGAATACCGAACGAGTGGCCATCGTGCACCAGCAGCGGTTTCCCGCGCTGGCTCAGCATGAACTGCAGCCGCCCCTGGAACCACTTCTCGCCTGGTGCCACTATAAAACGAGCGAGAACAGGATGGGTAAAGGGAGGTTATGGTACATGATACAATAGTGACCCCTTCGCTGACCTCACTTCAATGACGTGGATGCATATTGTAAGACTGAGTGTGTATGCGCGTGTGTGTGTGCGCTATGGGTGATCGAGAGATAACGTTTGCGCAGGGACAAGATGTCCGTTCTTCTCCAAGGATCAACGGCTTTATCGCGGTGTCGACTACCATATCAACAACAAACACCACAAACAGCGGCAGTAGCGGCAATAACAACCTAGGGCAACAGAGCGCTGGCTGCCTGCACGCTCTCTGGCGCAGGATACGACAGGTTTTCGGTTCGACAGGAGCTAATCGAGCCAAGATAACAGAGCGCTCGAGCTCGAGCTGGGAGGGTAAGAAGATCACACGGAGCAAAGGAGATAAGCGCATCCTCCGATACAACGGATCTCCAGTTACAAGTCACCCGGCATTGCAATAAACAAACAAACACACACACACACACGCACACACACGCACTCTCGCTTCCAACCTGCTCCGTGCAGTGCTATCGCTAGTCCGGGGTCTCCGGGGTCTCGGGGATTTAGCAGAGTGTAAACGCTTCTTCACTTCTCGACATTTGTCATCATTCGGTGACCCGATAGCATGTCCTTTCGGATCCACTAGATGCACCCCTCTCCCATTCATTTTCCCTCGCTCTCTATCGTGCGACAGATAAGACGTAGCCGATGATTAAGATGTTGCTATAGCAGCTTGGCTGAAATGAAATGCTATAGCAGCTTGGCTGGCCTGAAATTGTTGATAAAACCTTCCTGGCTACCCTTTTCCTCCTCCTCCTCCACCACCATCTCCCATCCCACTCACCGTTAGAAACGGCCGCAATTCAGGGATCGGCTGTGGTAACATCGATCGAAGTCGATCGAAGTCGAGGAGGGCGCAAGCGAGCGAGCGAACGAGCGATATAGATAGAAAGATAGTGCCATTGGGGATGGATGTTTGTGTGGTGGAGAGAGAAGGAAAGATGGGATTCAGCACAGCAAAGCCTAACCTTCGCCCCGATCACACGATGCCCACCACCAACGGACCACGAGCCCCCCTCCCCGGCCCGAGCACCGAGAGGACCAAGAGCAGATCGTAGCTCACAAAGTCACTTATCACCGTAACAACCACGTCGCCAAGAGGTGGGGGGGTCGGGCCGTTTGGGGAGGGTATACATCTTTTCCCGAAATATCATCGGCCGGGTGCGGCGACTCGATCATGACCGATCCTCATGGGTCATGCCGTCACCCTCACCACCCAGCCCCCCCCCCCCCCCTCCCACCCACTTGGTGGACCGGCACGCATCCTCTGTTCTGCTATCACCGTGACAGCGGTGGTAAATGGGCAGTAAGAAGAGGAGAACAGGAGGGAGGACGGGGCGCATTGATTAATCTCGAGAATTTCAAAATTTCGTCCCCATCCCTGATCTCTCTCTCTCTCTCTCTCTCTCTCTCTCTCTCTCTCTCTCTCTCTCTCTCTCTCTCTCTCGTTCTCTCTCTTACACTCTCTCGCACACTCCTTTTGCCGAAAATCAAACGTTGGAAGAGGAGATCCGAAGACTAAAATGGGGACGGGGCGGACGTTTAACGAACGCGACACACACACACAGACACACACACACACACACACACACACACAACCAGCATAACAACGGCAGCAAAACGGCAGCAACAACAACAACAACAAAAAAAGCTGGAAAGAATAATATTAAGAAATGGAATCCGGAGTGAAAAAGTTATTATCAGTTCGGGTGGCGAGGCCCCGGGATCGATTGACGCCGTGCTGAGCAACGGTGCTAGTGGTGGTGGTGGTGGCTATAACGACATCGAGTACAGCACCAACAACCGGAAGGCATCCACCGATAAGCGTAGAAAACGGTGGAGAGATCTCTTCACTGCGCGCCGACCGATCGATCGATGATGCTGCGGGATGCTGAATCGACGGCGACGGCGGTATCAGCGAGCGAGCGCTGCTGGTGTAAGCTGTGCCACTAGCGCTAGTGCCCCTTCTGCCCCTCTCCCTCCTCCCCCCCCCCTTCCTCCATCCCACCATCCCTGGCTACCGTACTACTAGCGAGCGAGCGGTTTCCAATGTTTAATCTTTTCTATCTCTACAAGCAACGTGTCGCGGTTAGTAGGGCCCCTTATTATCGGTGTGGCCATCGGTGTGAGAGCGCGCGCTCGCGCCCTCGTCCCTTTTCACCTTCCCACCTTCGTCTCCTCGCGGGCTGAACGCGATGATGATGATGATGCGCCGCGAGCGAGGGAGCGAGTGAGGGAGCATGCGTTATCCTTTTATCAGGCAGTGCGAAG